>NW_028139255.1:0-35495 GCF_965202585.1 Thalia democratica
TAGGGGATGATTTCTAGTTAGTTTTAAAAAATTTTGTAAAGTTTAGATTTTTGTATGGAAATATTTTTAAAGAATATAATTATTACCGATCATACATTAACTTTAGGCACGTACCTTTAAAATTCAGACTATACGAGCATACAATGCCTTTTTCTAAAACTAACTAGAAATCACCCACTAACATTACACAACTTGCTAAGTATTTATGTAGAGTACGCAATAAAATTAAGCATAAATAAGACAAAATAAATGAAAAGCTAATTTAAACACAACTTCATGTGCACAATGCACATTAAAAATCTAGAAAAGCTTAAAGTAGCTAGTGCTAGAAGATAAAAAAGTTTATTAAGAAAAAACAAAATTACTAAACGTCCACCTTACCCTTATAATTATTTAAAAGTTTTACTGATATTCATCGCAACTCTTTAGTTTATTTGCATTTCAATATATTTTTATGTTTAAATTTAGATAAATCTTATTTTTTTAATCGACCTTTACCCTTTTTCTTAGTCAGCCATTTATTATTAAATTTTGATAATTTTAATCTAAATTATTAAGTGAAGGTGATTTTTTTAGTTACACATATTTTGAGAGATTAATACGTTCTCACAAACCAAGATTTTAAATAATTAAGTTAAAACTACTTTGTTGTACAAGCCGTATATAAGATAAAATCATGGTTTATTAGCAAATGAGGACTTATAACCAAATAAAAAACATTCAAAAAGTGTTTAGCTTAAGTACTAAATCAACTTCGTTCGGAAAATTTTAAATTATTGTCAAACAGTAAAATATATTTAATTTCGTTTTAGCATTATCCGAATAGTTGTTCTTAATACTTTTATTAAGAAATTTAATAACTATACTTTTAACTAGTTTTTGTCACTTAGTAAAATTAGTTGTTCAGTTTAAAAATTAATATTAATTCAATTGTACATACTTAACAACCATTCTAATATAGTTTAAAGTTATAGTCCTAATAAAATTATATACTTCGTAAATAAAGAAGAAAGTAAATTTTACTGTTAAAAATTTATAAAACACTACTTATAAAAATCTTACAATTTTATTTAACAGAATGTTTAATTAAACGGTTTTTTGCTTAAATTAATATTAATTTCCGTTGCTGCTACAACTTTTGGTTTTTTAGTTTAGTTTTTTAAAAATAAGTAGAATTTTAAAACAACATAAAACTATACATATAGAATATAAGATTTCAAAACTGTCGAGCCTTTGCTTATAGTTTTAATAGTTTCTCATTTAAGTTAGTTGAAAACTTAAGCTCTTTTAACTGTTGTACAACTTTGTTAAAGCTTATAAACCTGTTTAAATAACAAACGTATTTTATATACTTTATGTTGTTGTTTGAAGCATTTTTGAAAGACAGTTTATTAAACAATTACTTTTTTTTAAGTAGTTTAACAAAATTTATGCTACTTTTTATTACAAAACATATAAAAGATAAAAAATACCTTATAGGTACAAACACTTTAAAAATAAATTCACATATACGCTTTTATTTGAATAATTCTTAATTAATTACAACAATGTCAACGTTTTTGTAGAAAAACAACACACTCTGCCAACATACATATATATATTAATATATAATTAAGGATATAATTGTGTATCTTCATAATTGTTAGTTTGTACAGCTACTCTTGTTAGCTGAAACAAAATATTTAGTAATTGTATAAAGCTGTTTCAAACAGTAAATTATAATTTTAAGAAATTTGAATTTCGAAAGAGTATTAAACAAACAATGAGCTCAAAGTTGTGCAGTTAAAAGGTTAAATGTAAGAATCTATTTTTTATTAGTTTTCTTAAAATGTAGTGTCTGAACATTATAACTTATATACAAGGATACTATTGTTTAATAAGACAGTTTTATTTGTCTAACAGCCTATATTAATTTTTGAAGTTTGTACAGCTTTTCTACTTAGCTGATTATAGCACATATTTTATTTCCAAAAAAACAAATAAAGATTATGATTATGTTTAAATGTGTAAGTTAACTTTATTCAATATTAAAGAATATAACTTTAACTAAACAAATTTTCAAAACATGGCAATAACACAAGTACAGTAGCTATCAAAAATCACAAGCAACATTTCTGGCTAAACTCTATATATCAAATAATATCTAACTCTTCGAAGTTAAATGGCAAAATCTATTTAAATTCAACTGCTCAGTACCTAGAAAGACAAATAATTGCTCTATCCGCAATCTTCATTAATTAACATTCCCAAAGCAGACAAGATAAGGCATTTTATACATGAAAATAACTAACTTCTATGTTTCTTCATTTTAGTTCTTTATAAAACTTGTTTATTTTTGTAGAAAAAAATTAAGTTGATTGCACAATCTTAATATTTTTTTATAAATTTTTTGTTATAGTTATTGTTGTCAGTTTATTTATGAGTATTATTTTTTTTGACGAGTGTTTTTTGTTAGTTTTTAATTTCAAATTATCTAACTTTCCTTTAATTTACTAACGTAAATAAGTACAATCACTAAGTACTTACTTACTAATTGTTTTCTTATTACTTAATTGTACAATATATATTTGTGTTCTTCGTGTAATTTTATTTTTACTTAAAACCCTCTAAAGTTCTTTTCTGAAGAAACAGTGTCAGCTAAAGTAACAATCGTGGCTTTAATAAGCATTTAGATTAAACTACGAAATTAGTTTTGTAAAAAAAAAAAAAATTAAAGAACATAATTATTATATGTCACACATTAACTTTAGGCACATGTCTTTTAAATGCAGACTATATGAGCATACAACGCCTTTTTCCAAAACGAAGTAGTATAATAAACCAACTAAATGTTCACAACTTGCTAAGTATATATAAATTTACATGAAAATTATGCTGATTACTAAATCAAACTAAATATAAATAAAATAAAAGAAATAAAAAACTACTTTAAACCAACTTAGCATATTCATTTGCACAATACAAAAAATTTAAAAGGCTATAAGTAGCTAATTTTAACATAATAAAATGGTATGTTAGTAAAATTAAATTTTTATATTATGTTAACCTTATCCTAAGAACAATCAAATTTTTTTTGATAATCATGGCAATTATTTAGTTTGTTTTTACTTCGTTATACTTATTATAATTAATTTTACATATGATTTTTCATTTCATTGACCTTTAAATTTTTTCTTAGTCAACCACTTTAATAAATTATCTCCTTTCGAAATACTAACATTTACATTTTCTTAAACCTAGATTTATGTATATACATAACAAAACTTTTCTTTAACATAATAATTTTCTAAATCTTTAAATCTTAACCTTAAACTAATTTTCTCGATCTTTTTAAGATGTTATCATAGTTTATGTATAGTATCCGCGTTAAAATTAAATAAAAATCATTTAAACAAAACATTATTGCTTATTTATGTTTTATTTTTATGGTTTTGCATTAAATGGTGGTACCTTTGTTTTATCTACTTTTAGAAAGAAAATAATTTTAACAAACCCTTACAACTAAACTCTGTATATTGCAACAACACTATTGTATTTCTATGAAATCTATAATAAAATCAGTTTGTACAGCTATTTATTTAGCTGATGTAGTATTAAATATCATAACTATCATATAAAGTATTGCTTTAGCTTAAATTGTGTTCGTTATAATATTTAGTCATTTTTTGTTTTCTTATTAGTTTTAATAATGAAATAAATACTACTATAAACAAGGAATAAAAATAAAAACAAAACTTAACAAACCAGAAATAACTTTTTTAAACAAAAGATTAACCAAAAAGCTTACTAAAATACATGTACAAACAAATTTAAATGAATTAAATGTTAAACATAATTTATACTATATAGTATTTTACAAAGTAGTTCTTTGTATAAAAAAATTACGTTCAATGTTTTGTACTTGGCTTTTAATTTTCTGTTATAAAACTAAACGGTAATCTTTAGTTATTTTTAATACTCTAAACTTACTTAAAATAACACTAATTTTTTTTATAACTTAAAATAAAATACAATAAAATACCATTGGTAAACATATTAAGAGATATAGTTCAAATATAGAGTATTTTAGACAAATATTTTAGCAAGAAATATCAATACCAAAAGACAAGCTACTAACATAATCTAACTTAAACTTAAATTGTTTTACTAAAATCTAATTATAAAAAACGGTTTTATTTAGTTATTATTGTTCAGTCGTCAAATGCTCAGTGACGTATTATACTTTGCCGTAACTTGACTTATGTTTAGAATTTGTTAATTTTAACCTTAATTTTTAAATGTTGGTGAATTAAATAGTTTTATATTTTTAGAGATTGATACATTCTCACAAATAAAGATTTGACATGTTATTCTAAAAAGTATTTTGTTATACAATACTCTTAAATATAAAATCATGATATATTAGCAACTGCGGATTTTTTAGCAAAATTAAAACTTTGTAAGTTTCAGTAGCTCAAATACTAAATTAATTTCGTTTGGCAAACTTCAAACTAACTTCAAACAGTAACAACTATTTATTTCGATTTAGCATTGTCTGAACCATTTATCGCAACAATTTTCTTAAGAAATTTTCATATTTATACTATTTAACTAGTTTTAATCAATTCGTAAAATAAGTTATTCTCTTAAAAATTTTACATTCATACAACTGTACCTACTTAACAGCCATTCTAATTAAGTTTAAAGTTATAGTCCTAATTAAAATATATTTATTCTGTAAGCAGAGAAGAAAGTACAATTTACTGATTGAAAATTATAATATAATAACTGTATAAAATTTAACATTTAATTCATTATATTGAATTTTTAAACATTATACAACTTTATACATAAAATAAGATACTTCATGACTGTCGAGCCTTTTGTTATAGTTTTTATAGATTCTTACTTAATTAAATAGTAACTTAGTTCTTTTAACTATTTTTAAAACTTTGTACAAGTTTGTAAAATTGTTAAAATAACTAACGTAATTTATATATTTTATGTTGATGTTTCAGGCATTTTCAAAAAAAAGTTTATTTAACAATTAGTTGTTTTTTAAGTAGTTAAACAAAATTTATGATACATTTTATTCTAAAACATAAAGAAACTTAGAAATACCTTATAGGTGTAAACACTTTTAAAAGTTAGTTTTTATTCAAAATTTTTAATTTCGTTTTTGTTTGAAAAATTATCAATTAATTACAACAATGTCAACATTATTGTAGAAAAACAACAATCTCTGCCAATATACATATGTATGTCAATATGTAATTAATAATATAATTAAGTATTTTCGTAAAGTTAGTTTGCAAAGGTACTCTAGTTAGCTGAAGTAAAATATTTAGTAGTTTTATAAAGCTTTTTCAAACAGTATTTTATAATCTTAAGAAAATTGCAGCTTTAAAAAAGTATTAAACAAAAAATGAGTTCCAAGTTGTACAGTTAAAAGGTTTAACAAAAGAATCTATGTTTTTCTAGTTTGCTTAAAATGTAGTATCTGAGTATTTGTTTTAAAACCGAAGATATATACCATTTTTTATAAAAAAATTGTCTTATTATTTAAATTTCTTACTATTTTAAGATATTTTTTGGTCGAAACTTTACATACTTGAGCACGCATGGCAGTTTTATTTATTTTAAACTTCTCTAAAAACTACTCCAAACTATGTTTATTCAAACTTTGCGTAAATTTAGTGACGTAAGTTATAAGATACCGGGAGTAAAACTATTAATTAATTTGTATTAATTGAAATACTTCTAGTTAAGAATCAGGTTAACAGTAAACTAAATATTTTTAGAGAACTTTTTATTCTCATAAGTTTAATTACTTTGTATGGTAACTAAATTATTTTTCTATGATATACTAGCAAGAGCGGTAAAGTATTAATAATATTGTAACTTTTATTGAGTCTATAACTAATCTACATTTTGAAAAAATGTTAACATTTGATAAAGTTTTTGCTTTTCTTTCTAAATATTTTTTTAAACACTAAGGTGTTTTATTAGAGTTATTTTATACCACTAGTTATAGAATAAAAGATACTTAAAAGAATTAGTAAACTTATAGTATATAAGAAGATTATAAGTTTTTTATTGTATTAATTGTGTTACATTATAAGTTACGGTAAACTATCAATATTTCGATTACAGACAAGCAGATCATCTTATAGAAAATTGAATAAGTTGTAGTTGTTTAAACCTTACAAATAAATGTTTTAAGAACATAATGTTTTTAAAAAGTTTAAAGTTAAAAAAATACTAAAATGAATTAACTTTTTTGGTTTTAGACAGTTTTGAGGTAAAACTACTTTAATAAATTTAAGAAAAAAAGCTTTATTTAATTGTATGTTTAAGATATATTTTACGAAATCTAAGAATCTTTATTTACTTAATAGAACTTATATAAGTTAGTATATAGTAGTTAAACAAACTGGTAACTGTTTATTGATTCAAATAAAATTATATTAAAAAAAGAAAACATTCGTTTTATTTTTTGAAAATTTTTTTAAGAACTTTTTTCTTAAAACAGCTTGAAAATTAAAAAATATGATTTTTCTTAATGTTAAGTAACCTTCTAAAAATGTATTACAAACTAAAAAATGTATTACAAACTAAAAAATCTATTACAAACTAACAATATGAAACTTTTTCAATAAAACTTCATTCTTTTTTTTAATAAAATCAAAAAGATTCAACGTTTCACCGTTTATAACAATTTAGATATAGAAGCTATCTAAACTTAGCAAATTTATAAAAAGCTTTCAATATTGATAACTAAAGCTACAGTTATGACATGTACTAAATATCTAATAACATTAAAAAAAATTAAATATGATTTTTGGTGTAGAACGGCTAATAATTAGATAATGAAAGTCAACGTCGTTAGAAAATTACAATCAGCTCTTAAAATTGTTGGATAAAACGAAAGTAGTTTCTAAAATATAAAAGTTTTTCTCTACTAATTTGTTCTTATATTTCATTTAGCTGATAAAGTATTTAATGTTAATTAACTATAATTAAGACTTTAATGTTTCAAAAATCAAACAGCTTTATAAATTTATGTTTTATACAAAACTTACTCTGAAAAGAGAAATACTTTGACTATTATTTAGTAAATCGAGAAACCCAAGGTTTTCAAAACTTGAAAACTTTACAGTCTATTGATATTAAAATATGTGAAAAACGGTTGTAGAAATCAAAATATTATTCAGGTAGTTTGTTAAAGAACACTCTTCATAGCTTGTGCATTCTAAACTGAATTTTCTTATTGAAATATTTCCTTTACGTTTTTAAAGCATTTTCAAATAAGTTTTTGTTTTTTATCTAAAACTCTAAATAAATATAGAAAAACTCATTTTATAAAGTTAGGAAGAAATTAAAAATTAAGTTTATAGTGAATAGTAGTCTTCTTGAAAATACAACGTAAAAACAGTAATAACTTGCTTCCTTTTAAATCTAATTTTTAACAAAAATAGTAGCTTGAATAAAACAAGAAAACATTTTTTATTATTATATATTCAAATTCGTTTTTGGTATAAATTCTACCAAAAAACTTGTGTATAGTTAAACGTATTATCAAATTATAATGTAAAACTCTATAATATCAGCTTGTAAAGCTCCTCTACTTAGCCTGTACAGCTCCTCTAATTATTACATGTAAAATTAATTTTTTAATTAGTTATATATTCGCTTTAAAAAACTGCACCGTTACTATTGATAAAATTTAAAATATATATATTAATAAAATTATCAGCAAATATTAAAAATTAACCATTTTTTTTGATGAACAATGAACTGTTCATTTTTGCATACTATTACACAGCTGCTTTATGATTAGGTACATATGTTTTTATTTTATTTTTGAGTGTAAAGCAAGCTATGATTTTAGAACTAAAGAATTGCTGCTTTTGTTCAAGTTTTGCAAAAATATTTCAGTTGAAAAAATAAAACACGCATATATATATGGTTTTTGAAACGTAAATACCGCTAATAAATTTTGTAAATACTCTTGTTTTTGTTATTAAAATTCAAAAAAGTATTTTTCAGATAAAATTCTAGACAGTAAATACAGCAATTTAATAACTACTACTATCACTAGTGTGATGTTTAGACTCAATATCATATATTTAATTTTAGTATTAGTTTTAAGTAACGTATTTTAAAGTTGTTGTTCACAAAACATACAAATAGATCAGCTATTAATAGCTGTACAAACTGATAAACTTATGAGGCTGCAACTTATAAATTTAGTACATGATATTATACCATTTTGATTTCAAAGAGTTCGGTTTAAAAGCAAAATGACGTTGACAGCATGATATAAATTTTACTTTATTTATTTTACTTAGGAAAAAAAAAATCCTATGAAAATTAAGCTTATATATTATTTCATTAGTAAGTTTTTTCAACATTTATATTAATTAATTGAAAATTTGTATATTTTATGTTGTTTCTTTGTAAGTTTTATGTTACTATAAAATTTGCTTTTAATTAAAAAACAGAAAAAAAGAAACATTCTAAAGAAATATTTAGAATTTTTCACATTAAGGCCAATTATTAACTTATATAAACGTATTTAATTTTTAAATTTTTTCTTGTTTTAATTTTTATAGTGTTTTTTATTTATAATTTTTCAAAAATATGCTTTAATAAATTTAATTTTGTGAAAAATTGTAGCATTTAGCTGAAAATTTCATTAAATTTAACATAATTAGGCTAATAAATGATCAAGTTAAATCGTATAAATATTAAAAAGAGTTTATTTCTGTATTATTGCCTATCCTAAGATAAACTTCTAACAAACATGATAAGCATCAGTTTTGTTTTTTATCAATTGACTGTAAATTATGTTTTGAAAATTTTCATTCAAAGAAGATTTGTTAAACTATATAATGAACCTTAATTATTCAGCAAACGAATTATATAGAACATTTTTATTTTCTAATGACGTCAATTTATAACAACAGCAAACCCTACCAACAAACACTTGTTTTAGATAAACAACACTTGCTGAATAAATGTATATGTGTAGTATTTCAAGTTTGTACAGCTATTTCAATAAGCTAAAACTAGTCTTTACCTTAAGTGCTTTCATTGTTTCTTATCTTAGGATTTATTTGATCTTT
This sequence comes from Thalia democratica, assembly GCF_965202585.1. Lineage (NCBI taxonomy): Eukaryota > Metazoa > Chordata > Thaliacea > Salpida > Salpidae > Thalia > Thalia democratica. Next base: position 9,108 of record NW_028139255.1, read on the forward strand.
TTTCTTTTGTCTTTGTTAAGTAATTTATTTAACTAACATAATTTTATAAACTGTGCTAAGTAACGTAAATAAATCTGTAAATAGTTATTTAAAAAAAGATATATTTAATTTAAACCTCAATGAATGTTACAGGTAAAAATTTAAAAAAATGAAAACAGTTTTACTTATTTGTTTGTTGGTTTACAAAACTTGTAGTAGATCTTATTAAAATTATATTGTCAATGCTATTACTAGAGTAATAAGCTATTATGATACCTATTAAATTATAAAACCACGTCGCTTTTAAGATTTCTCATCTCTACTTTCATAACATTTACAGTTGTTGTAGATGGATAAAATAATGCATTTATAATTTTTCAAATCCAATAAATTTTTTATTATTGTTAAAAGAGTAAAATTATCAACCACCAAATATTTAAATTATAAAAACTCCTGTTTAAACTTTTATTAGAAATATTAATGATTTTCATCACATCTTTATAGATTTTCATTGAAAATTTTATTAATATGTTTTAGTTAAAACCTTTGTTAAAAAAGTGTTTTGTGAACATTTATAACTCTTTAAAATTTTGTTCAAATCTGTAAAGCGTAGTTTGAAAATAAATACTCTCCTTATGAAAATTTTGTAAAATATCTTAAAAAAAAAATATTTTTAATTTTTTAATACACTTATATTAAGGAATAATAAGTGTGAGCAAACAAAAATTAAGTATCACTGAAAAAACTATTCCACTTACGAAGTCGTTCAATTATTACAACGAACAGTCGAAACATACATATTAATATAAACACTGCAACACTCCACATGGTATACTGTCATCTTCTCTAGTTTGTACAGCTATTCCAGATACCTGATAGAAAAAATTCATTAATCAGCTACGATTGTTTTTTATATAAAATTCAATTACAGTTGTAAAATAAGTATCAGAATACTAAATATTTTTTAGAGTTCAAATACCAAAACGTTGAATATGCCATTAAAGTAAGAGTATTAAAAAAAATCATTAAGTTATTCATTTAATTGCAACTTTAAATCAGTATCCTAAACGTTAAATCAACACAATATTATTTTTGTAGTCATCAACTATTTAGAATTTTTAATGTTTTAATAATTACTAGGTCCTATATTTGAATTCATTAAAGTGCATACTGCGTCTAAATTGTTACAGAATAAAAGAAAAGATCATAACTAAAATGTTGTTGCATTGCAAGTAGCTTTTTTCAAAATCAGTCCGACATTAATTCCGAACTTAAAATATACACTCCACATTATGTTAATTAATCAGGTACAATTGTTTTTTATATAAAATTTAATTATAGTTGTAAAATAACTATTAGAATACTAAAGTTTTTTTACACTTCAAATACGAAAACGTTAAGTATGCCATTAAAGTAAGCGTATTACCAAAAAAAAAACTAAAAGTTATTATTAAATTGTTTATTTAACTCCAGCTTTAAATTATTACTCTAAACGTTAATTAAAAACAATATTATATTTGTATTCATTAACTATTCAGAAGTTTTAATATTTTAATAATTACTAGGTAGTATATTTAAATTCATTAAAGTGCATACTACGTCTAAGTTATTAAAGAATAAAAAAAAATCATAACTAACAAGTCATTGCATTGCAATTAACTAATTTTTCATAAAACTGTCCGACATTAATTCCTAACTTAAAATATACATAAACTATATTTTTTTAGTTAAACGTACATAAATTTCCTCAAGTAACATCGTGATACTTGTTTTTAGTAAACTAAACAGCGAGTTTGTTTAAATAAAACGCAAGTAAAATCAATTGCAAAAACTAAATTTAAGTTTGAATTCCAAAAAATGGTACATCCTTGAAATAAACTTTTTTTATTATTGAGCAACTCTTCTAATGAAACTTGAAAATGACAATAAAAAACTATATAAATTCTTAATCAACTATTGCTATTCACTTTACATTAAAGTTAGCATTATCGGCTAAAGGCGAAAAATCATTCAAAATTTGTTGTGTTATATTCATAACTTAAATATAAGTAAACACTTAAAGTTTAAAGAAGTGACAATATCTAATAAATAACTTACTAGTACTTTAAAATAACTATACTAGTATAATAAAATAAAAGAGGTAAAAGAACTTAATATTATGTTTAATAATTGTATTCTTTTTTCACGAAAAATATTATATTTTATTTTTAATATAACCTTTTATATTGTGATACCTGAATTTATAAAGCATACTAAAACAGTTAAAAAATTGTTAATGTAAAATGAAATGATTCATTTATATCATTAAAATGCATTAACTATCACTTACAACGAGTTTTGTTATGAAAAAATATATAGAGTTTATTATATATCAGCGTACTTATTTTTATATAACTTTATTTTCAATAATAGTAAAAAGTTATGTGAATTTAGAATAGTGTCTAACCAAATAAAAATGAAAGTCTTTTAGAGGATAGAAATTCTTTGTATTAGTCTTATATACTTCATTCTGGAGGTGACACTAAATTAATTCAGTTTATTTGACTACTAAACTCGAAGAAAACATCGAAGAAAGTCTTACAGAGTTTAAGCCAGTACATTCGTTTGCCTTCAGTCAAGCTCAAGTTAACATATGTAACCAATTCTGATCATCAGAATAGTATACTGATGGATTCTTTTTTTATTGAAATTTTTGAATTTGTTACATTCGTCGATTATAAGAACTTTTTTGATTTTGGTTACAACTGACTGACAATTGATAAAATTACAAAATTAGTAAAAGTTTGGCAAAAATATTTGAATTGTAATTAAACAAAGGAATACTTTTTATTTAATAGTTTCCGTTTATTATTTTATATATTTTAACTTTTTTTAACAGCTATTAAAACGAATATCCAACTCTTTAAATTTGTATCATCTAGTAAAAATTTGCTTAACATTTTTCACGTAAAACGTTTTTATCGGTTTAATACAAATTTTTGTTTTGAATATATGCAAATTTTATTAAACTTATTTAGTAGGAATGCTTTTTTTTATTAGAAATATCTTTACTAAAGAATTTTACAAATTAATGCAACTTGTCTTTAAAAAATTTAATGTACAAACTCTTTTTAATAGTAATATAAACATTATTCAAGGTTTGTAATTAGTTAGTTTTTTTTTATTATTCAAACAATTATCATTTTAGTTTTACGTATGAACATTGTTTGAAATTTAATTTAGTTATTTGAAATAGATAAGCTTTTTATATATAGTAAATATCATTTTGACTAATAATTGTAAATTTGATTTTTTTTAAAGTTTCGAAGTGACGATGTTTGTAAAAGCCACATAAGTTCGCTTTAGTAGAATACATAGAAAAATAGTGTAACTACGTTAGTCATTTATTGAAAGATAAAATTATCTTTAGAGAACTTAATATTCTCTCTATCTTTAAATTAATCTTTTATTGCAAATCAAATACAATTATAGTTAAACATATTAATTGAATTTATTTAATAATGTCTAAATATCCTTTTGTGTAATACCAGTTCTTTTTCATGTGAAATTAATCTCTGTTGTTAATCTAATTCTCGATAATCTATAAATTTCATAAATTTTTCTGTCTAACTAGTTCAAATAAACTATTATGATATATCTAATATGATTAATCTGCTAAAATAACAAAAAACTTCAAATTTGAATAGTAAACTTTTTACTTTATATAAGCTGTTTTGAATATTCTACTAGAAATATTTTTAAGGCTTTCAGCACCTCCACAGATTATTGACCATAAACGATTTAGATTTAAAGTTTAGTTTAAAAGTATTAAATGAAATTAACAAATCTTTTTTAATCCTTAATAAACAATAAGTGTAATCAACAAATAAAATATCTTTTTTAGATATAGTCTCTTTTAATAAGTCAAGAAAACAAATATCTCATTTTTTTACCTGTGCTTATTAATAAGAAAAAGTTAGCGAACAAAACTAAATAACTAGGAAAAATAATAAATTATAGAAATAACTATAACATAAACAACGTTGTTCTGTCAAGAATACATATGATAAAAACAGATGTCCACATAAATAAGTTATAATAAAATATTAAGATCTGTTAAGTTTTTTTCTTAGTTTTTACAGCTATTTCAGTTAGCTGAAAAAAATATTTCAAAAAAGCCATATCATTAACTTATAAAGACATTTCAAAACAGCAATACATTAAGTTTTAAAACAATGAACTATTTAATTTATCCGTTTCAGTTTAGCAGATTGTTACTATCATATTTGTTCAAACAATATAAATAAGACTCAATTTTTCAGAACAAAATATATTTCATGCTTCTTTCGTCAGTTGTATACTAAGCAATAAAAATAAAACTTCAAATCTAACTTATATAGTGGAAATGCATTCAACGTAATTTATAATAATAAAGCAATGAGTAATTAAGAAAACATAAGTAGTTCTAATTACAATGCAAGTAAAAAATAATAAAACAGAGCAACAACTTATAAAACAATTTAAGAAAACAACGAAACAGTATAATTAAAATCTTTATGTTTACACAACTTAGGTTTTCTTTACAAAATAGAAATAGCCTCAAGTTTAATTAAATCCGAAATGTGAAAACAATTTTTAAAAATTTCAATTCTTTTTAAATTGTAATTACTAGCACAATCTGTGAAGCTAGTTATGTCGGGATGACCTCAAGACAATTTGGCAAAATAATAAAAGAACATATTCCAAAAAGTATCGATGAATTTTGTAAAAGTAATAAAAAAACTAAATCTATTAGAGTAATAAATGCTTCAAAAAGATCTGCTATTTCTGAACACTTAGTAGATAACCTTGATTGTGCTAGTAATTACAATTTAAAAAGATTTAAAATTGTTAAAGAATTGTTTTCACATTTCGGTTTTAATTAAACTTGAGGCTATTTGTATTTTGTAAAGAAAACCTAAGTTGTGTAAACATAAATATTTTGAATATACGTTGTTTTCTTAAATTGTTTTATAAGTTGTTGCTCTGTTTTATTGTTTTTTAGTTGCATTGTAATTAGAAGTACTTATGTATTGTTAATTACTCATTGCTTTATTATTATTAATTACGTTGATTGCACTTCCACTTTATAAGTTAGATTTAAATTTTATTTTTATTGCTTAGTATACAACTGACGAAAGAAGCATGAAATATATTTTGTTCTGAAAAATTGAGTCTTATTTATATTGTTTGAAAAAATTTATTTTAATGTCAAACAATGTTTAGTTATCATATTTATTAAATATGTGATTATTATTGGCGTATTAAAAACAAGATAACAGTATAAAGCAAAATAAAGTTTAGTTTTCAATTGCTGTTATAATTAATTTTTACCTCTTAAACATTTGATAAGACAATATTCACCTTTTGTATGAATATACACTACTGCGATTAAAAATTTACAAAATCTTACTTAAAAGTATTATAAAAAAATTATTCAATCAAAACTTTAAATTTTTGTAACTATTACAAGCACAAAATTACTTAAATGTACAATATTCGAGTCACAATAAAATTTTGCTAAAATTAGAATGCATCTTAACTTACGCTCACTTATTAATATTAACTACATTTTTATTTAAGCAATGTTTACTTTGAAAATCAGATAGAAGAAAATAGAAAGCTAAATACAGACTTTTTTTATTGTTATTATTATTTGTGTTTTTCTTTGATTTTTAAACTTAACTAAAATTTAAACTTTCCCAAAATTAAAACTTAGTATTATAATTTAACTGTTTTTGTTTTTAGGTAAAAATTTGTTTTAACTCTAAGTTTTTTTAAAAACCATTGAACGGGATTTCAAATTTTCAAAGCGATTACAAGCACAAAATCGTTTAAATTTTTAATAGTCACGTCACAATTAAAATTAGCTATATTAAATTCAACTCAATTTTAAGCTTACTTTATTAATTACATTTTTGATTAAGCAAATTTTACTCTGTAAGTTAACTAGAATATTTAAGAAAGCTACATACAGCTTCTATTATTATTGTTGTTATATTGAATTTAAAACTTAACTAAAATTTAAAATTTACCTAAAACTCAGTCTTAATATTAAAATTTGATTTGTTTAGAGTTTCTTAAGCAAAAGTTTTGAGTAAAAATTTGGTCCTTTTTTAATTTAATTGTTTAAATGCTATTTTCCATGACTGTCACATATTTTTTTTAGATTTTTTTAAGCACTGACGAAGTCTTTGACCAAAACTTAGTTTGTAAAACAAATTTTTGAAAAAATAAATTCACAAAGATAAAAACATAAATAATATTTTTAATACTTTTTTGATTATTACTTTGAAAGAAAAAATATACAATTTTTTTTGTAAAAAATGCACCAAAAAATATTTTATTAAATAAAACGCTTTAGATCTAGCATCTATATTTTCATTAAAAGTTTTAGTATTTAAATATTACAAATTTTAAATCCTAGCTATTTTTTATTTTACATTTAGAACTTTAATTAATATGATAAAAAATAACTAATTAAACGCAAGTACCAGTTATTAAAACTATTAGTCTTTCTACTTAAAGCCTTTGTACATTAATACTTGCAAAAAAAATTTTAGATACTGGTATAAAATGTTTCGGTATTCACGTTATTGTTATTTAAATTTGTTTAACATAGCTTGAGTGATTAACTGCGTTTCGTAAAATGAATGAGACTATTTTCTTGACTTATTAAATTTTATTTTAGAAGCGCTTTTTACCCATAAGAAGTTTAAAACAAACTAATTTGATCTCATTTTTGAAAATTTAGGTAAATTTTTTGATGCTAACGGTTAGCTACAATAGCAATTGTTACAACGTTCACATTATTGTACAAAACTAAAGTCTAAGTCAAAATCTTATTTTAAAAACAAGAACAGTTTTTACTGTAAAAATTTTTAAGCTGTAGTTTTGTTCATTTAATTAAGAATATTAAGTTTAAAAACTTTCTTTTTAAAAAAAGTTAACTAGAATATTCGTTTAGTTTTTTCTCATTAGCTTATACATAATATTTTAAAAACTTAGAAATAAGTCAGAGAATATTATTTTCTCTAAAAATATATGATGTTTCAAAATAACATTTATTTTAATATGTAATAATTCAAATCAAAACCTTTAAAGTAAAGACTTGTGGTAATCCTTAAAAGGTGCAATGACTGTGAAAGTTTGTTTTCAATTATGTCTGATTTTTTAGCTCTTATTATATTCAATTAACCAAGCCACAAATTGACAAAAAATAAACTAACACAACATTCAAACGGTGACAATGAGCTACAAATTAAATTCAAAATGATTTTATTTGTTACACAAAAATAAAGCATTGATTTCAAATTATTAGATCAAAAAGTTTTATAAACTAAATGAACTTTACAGTATTCTTTTTCGTTACTATACAACTATTAATGCTTTAACATATCAAACAATTTTATTTAATTGAAGTAGAATAGTATAAATGAAATATACACCAATAGTGCTGAAACTATAACTATCCGTTTAAAAAAGATACGTTTATGATGAAAATCTTTATTTTATATCTAAGAATATTCCATTCTCTAAAAATGTTTCAGTTCACCATCATTCAAATATAATATAACATATTATTCTAAATGCATACTTTTAATTTCAAGACTTGCGAAGATCCAAACATGACGTAAGTTGAAAAAAAATAACCGAATTGTATGTCATGTTTTCAACTGGTAAATAATTTTAAGTGCCTTATAAAATACATTTTACATAAATATAAAAACAATTTTTATGTAGGTTTATAACTTATTATTAGAAACTTAATTGTTTATGTATACTTGTTTGTTTTTAAAGCATAGTTTTTTTGCAATAACGTGTTCATTTTTGTTTACCTACATATGCTATCTTATAAAGCCTCATATGCTTATAAATAACTTTTTGTTTTCATTTTGTATCTTTGCTTGTAAATTAGGATTAAGCAGCCTAAATTTGTAGCATAAAACGAACAGTATTAAAAAAAAATTTCGAATAATTGCTTAAATAAATGTAAGATTTTTTTAACCAATATATAATGTTACAAAAAATTTAATATGTATGCTATAAAAGTCAAGACTTTCTGAGACGTCATCAGATAACGAAATCATTTGACTAAAATTTTCGAACTATTTGTTGAACTTAATTTTAGTCAAAATAAGTTTTATCAACAGCCCTGGACAAAACGTTAAAAGGTATTCAAGTGATGTGCGACTTGATTACCGAATAGTTTGTCGTTCACAAGGTCATAATACCTAACATTTTAAATTAATTTTTGTCTTTTTGTTTTGTCGTTAAAAAAGCTATAAAACATGTCAAAACAAGTACATAGTATTTATTATATTATTCTTAAGCTCATAGCTTGTATGATATTTCAAAAATGAATCTTTATTTCATAAAATACCAGAACTATTTTTTTTTACTCTAAAATATTTTTAAAACAATTAACTAAACTAAACATAATATTAAAAGTATTTTTTTTAAAGTTATGCTGCATGAACTTAAGCAATAATAATACTAAATGTTATTCAGTCTTCGAATGTACAGTCAAGTATAATTAAGCCTTTTGTTATATATATTTTTTTATATTTTTAATTTATATAGAAAATTAAACACTAGAATTGTTGTATCATAAAACTAAAATGGATAAAGTAATGCTGAATCTTAGTTTACATTTTAACTAAAAAAAACGGTTTTTAATTTATAAATAAACTTTCATTTCTATTTCATTATTATTATTATTATTATTATTATTATTATTATTATTATTATTATTATTATTATTATTATTATTATTATTATTATTATTACTATTATTATTATTATTATTATTATTATTATTATTATTATTATTATTATTATTATTATTATTTTTATTATTATTATTATTATTATTATTATTATTATTATTATTATTATTATTATTATTATTATTATTATTATTATTATTATTATTATTATTATTATTATTATTATTATTATTATTATTATTATTATTATTATTATTATTATTATTATTATTATTATTATTATTATTATTATTATTATTATTATTATTATTATTATTGTTATTATTATTATTACTATTATTATTATTATTAATTTTTAACTAGTTTAGATATGTTTGGAAAATGTGTCCACTATTCACTTTTTTTTTGACATTTTTCTTAGTTTTAAGTTTATATATAAAAGATTCAGACAATATTTAGGTTGAAATTAGTAGTGATAGTAAATAATATAATTGCTTATCTTCTGCCAATGCCTTTGCAATTCTTAAATATCTTTAAAATTTTTAATTATATTAGAACTAATATTTTCAACTTGCTAAAACAAAACGTTTATTCTTTTATTGTACTTAAATTCTATTAATCTGTAATTAAACGATTCTATTTTTGCTTATAATTATAGTATTGATATTGAGAGTATTTTGTTCTCTACAAAAATGTCCTATACTTCAAGAATATATGTTAAGTGAAATACTATTACGTGAAAAACTTATATACCTTATATTTACTAGTATCTTTTAAAACGTCATTAGAGTATAACTGTTTTTTAATTCTATTTTAAACATGTGCTTTGATGGCTTTTAAATTTAACCATCATAATATAGTTCAAAAAAATTTATAGAGTGGTAACTGTAAGCTGCGATAAGATTTAATTTACTTTATTACACAGAGTCAAGTTTATGTTTAAATGAAACTTATTAAATTAAAAACTTTTAATTTTTCTAAGTGAACAATTTTATTATACAGTTCAATTGCTGTGCTACTTATTACGTTTCTAAAAATTTAAATACTCATTTAAATATAAAACTCTATAACGAAATACATAGTTACCATAGTAAAATATAATTAACTCATTATCAGTATTTTTGTTTTAGTTTGGAATTTTATTAGTGTTATGAAGTTTACTTCTTTGATTTCTAATAATTTCAGACCAAGTTCGAACTCAATTGTTTATGTATTATTTTGAAAGCATGTATTTAAAACTATTATTTTCAAGTCTTAAAGTTTTGTCATTAAATTTATAAGCAACTGAAAAAAAAACTTTGGTTTAATTTTTTTAAACTATTATCTATGGCACTATCAATGTCATTTTCAAACTACTAAGCCACTTTTGCTAATTTATCTAATAAAAAGTTTTACAAAAGTATAAAAGAGTTTTTTAAGCACAAATAATTTTTACATCTTGATATTATAAGCAATAAAACTAAGTAAAATTGTTTGACAAAATTTAAAATCTTTGTAATTTTAACCAGATTCATATCAATCTTTTTATACCTTCAGCTAAACTGGCTAGTGGATATAGAAAAACTAGTAGTTTTTTTGAAATATTTGCAAATAATAGATCAAAAAGAGTTTTATTGAATTAATAAAAGTTTATTAAACATATTAAACGAAAATATTTTTCAAATTTACAAGAATTTTGTATACATTTACTTTAAATTAGTTTTATGTTTAATGTAACAATTTTTGTTTTATCAATGAAAAACAAATATTAAATAAAATTTCTGACAACATTGTCACTATCCATGTCTTCGAATGCGTGTATGTATATAAATGTTCCGACATATTGCTATTATTAACATATATTTTTAGAAAACTTCAAATTCTCATGATTTTATGGCAGTTGTCTTCTTTACTAAAACAGCATAAAAAAAACTTAAACATTTAACTTTAGTAAACATCTTTTTTATGAAGTAAACTAAACACTTGTATGTAGTATTCTTGACACTAAATTTAACTAGAAGCGCATTTCAAACATTTTCTAACGTTTATTTAAACTACTGAAAACAGTTCTAACTGTTTAAATAAAACAATTATTTTTAGCACTTATAAAGATCTATTTACTGGAGTATCTGATTTAGTTGTTAAAAACATTTTTATGATTTAATAATACTTGAGTTTTTGGTTAGTTGTATTTACATAAAAATAAAAAAACAGTAAAAAAGTGTTTCTATCAAAAAATTATAACACATGTTAAAATAAACAACAAAATCAGTTTTTCATTTATGACTAACTTCAAATTAGCTTTATAAATTAAAACTTTCATATTTAAAAAATACAACAAACTCTGCAATCAAAAACTTATTTAATTTTATACCATATAGAGTAAAAATTGGGTTTTTTGTGTTGGTCCAGTTTGTACAGCTATAAAGATAGCTGAAATAAAACATTAATTAAAAATCAAACATAGTTGTAACTAGCAAAAAAAAATACTAAAATAAATTATAATGTATGCTTATAAAAAGTAAAACAAAATTGAATGGTTATAAAAAATTCTCTAAAACAGCTTTGTGAGTTGTTATTAGTTCTAGGTTTGTTAAAAAAAGATGTTAAATTACATTATTCATACAAACTACATACAAAACCTACACTTCTATTTGCGAGAAAAACTTTTGTTAATGCAGTGTAAAGAATCGAGTTTTTGAATAAAATCAATAACTATAGTATGTGTTCCTTTTTTTATTAAATCACCTTTTTTTATTTCCTAACTTTTTCACACGATAAACTATTACTTAAGCAAGAAATTTAATAAACAACTATTAAAAATACATCATCTATATAGAAACTGCAAAAGTAAGTAGTTAGTAATTTTAACATCAATACTCTAAATAAGCTATACAAATCGAAAAGAAAAAAGAAATAAGATATTCAAATCACGTTATTTATTTTTACACGATTTTGTTTGTAAAGATTAGTTTGATAATAAAATGGCCTTGACAGTGAACTTTATTATATTAAAAGTATACAATTTAAAAATTGAAATGTAAAATAATTTTTAGATTTCATTGAGCTATGTTTATACATAAAAAAAAGTCAAATGAATTTCCTCTAAGGGTGCTTATAAAAATGCAACCTTTAGTTTTTGTCTAAAAATTTGCATTGTCTTAAAATAAGAAAGTTTTACGGAGGCCTTCAAAACAACTTAAAAGTAACGTAAAATTATGAAAAAATTCTAAAAGTTAAAAAAAGCCTGTTTGAAACGTACTTCAAGTTGTCTAAAATTTCGCTCAATGTGTTTTTTGATAAACGCAACATAAATATTCTAAGGTCCTATTTTTTTGTTCCTATATTGTTTGCATTTTAATTGTTTACACAAAATTTTTTAAATGCTACATTGTGATTTTTTAAATATGCTATAATTCAGCACAAAGTTTTTATTGGTATTTGGAAAAAAAAAACAGCTAAAAAGTTAAAAGCTTTGTTTTTATAAATACTGTACACCTTACACCACCTTAACCTGTTTCTAATTACTATTGAGGTATAAAGTGAAATATTAAAAAAAAACTGTATTTGTTGTTCTTGACATATAAAATAATAACACAACATATGTAAATATAATATAATTTAATTGAAAGCTTTTACACTTTTTATCAGAGGTTAATAAAAAAAATCATTATTAATATTTGTGACCATGTTGTCAGTTGACTATGAAACTGACATTTAAGTTTTACTTACTATGAATGTTTAATATTACACTATTTTATTATAGGGAACTTAGTAATCAAGCTATACAAAAAACTAACTTTAAAAAATTTATTTAAACCATGAAGAGTTTTGTATTAGTAAATTGACAGATCTTTTTAATCAATTAAAAATTATTATTGTTATATAAGTTTTGAAAACGTACAAAATCTGATGAGCAAATTTTGTGTGAAAAAAAACTTGTTTAAAAACAAATATAAGTTTATGCGGCTTGTATATGATTTAACTATAATTTGTATTACTTTTAAACCTTAGTAAACAAAAGTAATTTTATTGTGAATAACTATAACAAGCTGGTTTTTTTGTTAATTTTTTGACTACAAATTTATAAAGTAGTTATAAAAAGTATCAAAATTTTATTATAAAAATTTTAATGAAAAAATTTATAAACATAAATTTTACCAGAATTATATTTTAAATATGCTAAAGTTTTAAAAATTTATTTATACTAAAAGTCAAAGCGTTTAAAAATCTTTTGAATACTTTATTTCAGCTAACTGGAATACCTGTACAAACTGAAAAACTAAGAACCAACTACTTATCACTTAATTTGTACTTTATTAATCAGCAAAATGATTACATAGTTTGTTTTAATTTTAGAATGACATAGGCAATGTTTTGGTTATTTTTACCTTTTTTATAATACTTTATTCAAAATTTTACTCAGAATCTAAAACTTCCAAAACAATTTTTTTAACAATCTTTGTTTAAGCACGAAAAAGAACAAAATTTATCATAATTATAAGCTGTCGGAACATTTCTGTGTTGACTAAGGTTTTTTGCAACCACATAAAAAAATATTTTTTTTTAATTTAAAACAAATATTTGCAGAATATACCCAAAATGTCAACATTTTAAACAGGTAAGTTAAAACTTTTATCAGGAAGTTAACGAACTATAAATTTAAAAAAATATGTAAAGCGACTACAATGATGTCAGATTTCAAACAAGTCCTAAACGAAGAAAATTTTATTACTTTTTTTGATATAGTACTAAGATTATCAAACAAACAATAAATCTTAATTTCCAATGAGTTACAAAAAATTTCATGCGCGTCAAAATTCAAGAAATGATATTTTTTTCATTATATTTAATTGATGTATAAACTTATTTTACTTTCAAAATGCAATACAATAAAAGATTTAAACTTTAATTTTGTTATACTGGTAAAATATGTTTAACCTTTTCATATAACTCTAATGTAAGCAGGATATTCATGTAGTAATGTTAACAATTAGATATTTAAAATATTAACACTACATTCAATAAAACTTTTATATTAAAAACATTTTTCGGTTTTTATAATTTTTTTTATCCTGGATTAAACTGATGTTGTTGATTGTTTTAAAATAAATATTAAATTAAAAAATATTTGTATAACTAACTGGTGTTAGTCTATTTCACATTTTAAAATATGTGTTTTTTTTCATTTTTTAAAGAAATGTTCTATAAATCCTTATTTCAAAAATTGATCGGTTGAGTTTTATAGAAAACTTAAAAATTATAACTTGATATTGCAAATATTATTATTGATAAGGCAAAATTTGCAACTTTGACAAAGATTAAGTTTGTTAGATTCACAATGGCTCATTTTATAAACAACTAATAAAAGGCCCGGATGTAATTGTCATTTAAAAGAGACAAAATAATTCATTGACTCGTAGAAAACTTAAGATTAAAAAAGTGTTCTGTATCTCATGCGTATTTGAAATAAAGAATTAAACGACAAAGAAAAATATGATAAAAACAGTATTTAAATATTAGAACTATTTTAAAAAAAGGTTTTATAAATCAACTGTATACCTCGTTTGGAATATTTAAGAAAGTGAAACGTTGTTTTGGTAATATAATAATACATCACTAATTGATATAATTTATCCTTGTTTATAAATTGAGAAATTTTACTGTAACCTTATATTTAAGAGCATACTTAATAACCTTTATGCAAAGTAAAATAAAAAATTCCTAAGATTGTTCTACTACAGTCAGCTGATCCAAATCAACTAAAATTAAAACGATTTTAATCGAAACCAATTAATTACCATCTAAAAAAAAATCTGTTAATAAAAAAAACTTTTCTCCAACTAACTTTCCATATATTTTACATCTTATTAAATTCTTTTAAAATAAAACAGCTTAAAATATTACTAAGACTTACAAAGTACTTCAAATTTATTTTAAAACATAAAACACAAGCCTTTACTTTTTTTTTTGCTTTTTATTAACTTTGGCCTTTAGTTTATGGTGGTGGTGTTACAAACGAAGTCTCTATGTTTGCTTTTCACCAAGTTCGTTAATAATAGTCTAAGTTTAGAAAACTGTAAAATTAACATTCTTTGAACTAACAGTTATAGTTATAGTTTAATAAAAGACAAAAAAAAAGTTTGAAATATTTGTTCTGAGGACATAGTGTATAAAATAACTGTTCAGTTACTTAGTCGAACACCACGAATACCTTTTAAAGTCTTGTTCATTTATGAAAACGTTAAATAAAAATATAAATTAACTAAACTTGTTTATGTGATAAATTCAGTAAATGAACATTACTAAAATGTGCTTAAAGTTATAAAATTATTAGTTGTAGAAAATATAGTCGAAATAAATTAATACCCTTTTTATCTAATAAAATGAACGTTATTTTACAAGTAAGTGGTTACTTATTACAACAAAGACTCTTCGTAAATATACTTTAAAATGAGATAAGCCTGCTAATAATGTTTCAGGCTTTGCATATCTTTTACTATTATTTTTTTCTTGTTAATAAATTTCAGTTTTTGCAAACTACTTTGTTCTAAAGCATGACTACTATAAATTAAAGCTTTAAATTAAAACAACGTTTTAACTAATGAAGATATACTTAGCAAACAGTCTATCATTATTTAAAACTAAATAGTAGAAGTTTACTATTGGCCATACTTTTAATAAGTTTAATGGTAAATAAAGAAAAATTTTTATTTTTTTTACAAACACCAAGAAACTACTTAAATTTACAAAATTAAACTTAGTATGTACTTTTCATGGTTTTTAAGTAGAAAGCTTATGAGGCACTATTTTAAAATATTTAGTTAATTTTTTTATCTATTAGCTACTACATGTGGAAGTTATTAAACCTTAAAATTAACTTAAGTCATGATGATTCTATCAAAGCTTTAAATTATATTGTTAAGTTTTCAACCACAGTAACTAAAACACTATCAGTTTTTTTTTTTTGTAAATAATGTTTGTTTAAAGAAAGTTATTATTTTATAGATTTAGGTTTGGATGTTGACGTTAAAACTGTATGTATATCTTTTTTATAGCAGCTGAAATGTAAATTTTAAGTTTATGTGTAATTATTTTTAAAGTTATAGCTTGATATCAAATAATTAATATTAACTTGCACTTGTACAAAATAGAGAAGAATTGCCGATAGAAAATGTAAACAGTTAATCTAATATTTTAACATTACTTTAGAACAGTTAGTTTTGAAGTAATTCGTTTCATTTATCTCGAAATTGTTAGTCGTTTCTATACTTTTACTATCGTAAATGCTTACAATAGTTTTACTTGTACAGTGATATAAAACAGTTTCATTCAATTTGATGTTTAATGGTTAGTAACTTCGTGAATACTTTAAAATAACTCTAAGTGTGCTATAAATTAAAAATACAATTTGCCTAAAGTAAGACATACTTTAATTTCAAACTAAAAAAGTTATAAAACAAATATTAAAAAGTTAATTCTAACTAGAGAGTAAATTAGAAGTTTTTAAATGCTAATTTCATAAAAAGTAAGGTGTTTTGATTTTTTTTAATCACCATTTCTTAGTTTTTGAAACTGTAAAGATCTTATAAACTTTTAATTATTAATATTAATATTAAAAATATACTATTTTATTTTTTGAAAATAAGTTTCAAAAGATACATTAAACATAATCAGAAAAAAGTTAAATTTTAATGAATTGGACAATGTTTATTTGAAATTTTTCCAATTTTGTCTATGAATAAACTTAATCCCTTTAACAAGTTTAAAAACTTCAAATCGTTCATATACAATTTATTTTTTTTTGGTGTTAAAACTAATTGAAGTTAATAACTTAGCATATGTTTTAGTTATAGTCTATTTGTCTTTGAAAGGTTTAATTAAGCTTAATCTCTAGTTCTATACTTATAACTTTAAGTAAATTTTTTTTTATTACTTACAGTAATATATAATTACTACACGTGTAGACGCTTAAAAGCTGAATATTTACAATTTCAATTTTATTGTGCAATTTTTAAATGCTAAAATTTCTCGATTATTGTAAGCAGCTGTAGCATAGCGGTTGAAGAAACTGGCAAACGGTGATCCATAGTAGCTGAGTTCGAATCTCAAATGCGGTAGATTTTGCTCTGAAAATTATCGAAATAGAATACTTAAAGTGTGTTATGCAGCTCATAAGCGGTTCGGCGTAGCCTTGGGGTTTAAATTTGTCCCCTGCAACACTCCGGTGCGGCAGGTAGGGGGTTCGAAGCCGGTCACAGCTCAAAACTTACTGGTAATATAATCTAACTATCTTAATTCACTAAACCCACTTAAGGATAATTAAGTACGACGGAGTGTTTGGGAGTCGCGACCTCATTCATTCTTGAGTGCTTCACTCTAACATTTATGTTTGCCTGCTATCTTATATATATATATCATACTTGTATAACTAACAAAAAGCTGTGACTTGGATTAGAACTGGCATGAGGGGGGGTTGTCCAAAAGTCCTGTCGGTGTGAATGGCAATGCTGACGAGTGTTGTCAGGAGCATGGGTGGTAAACGTATGGTATGGTTAAACTACGTCGGATGTCTCTTAGGCAGGGCTTTTGTTTTTTTTTTCTTTAATTTTTTTTATTTCTTTGTAAAAGCACTATTCTTAAGTAAATTATTGTCTTGTTTTAATTTTCGTTCTTTAATTAAAAGTATTATAACATCACTAATAGCTATCTTATACTTTACACTCCGATAAACTATGATTATTACTATGTTAAATTTTAAGACTTTACTTTATTATTTAAATTAGTTATATAACAAATTTATTATTGAACTAGTTTTTACTAAGTAGTAAAAATTTGTTGTTTTGTGTATGCTTGAAACAAAGTTTTAATTTAAGTTATGTTTCTTATATTCTTATAAGTACTATAAAGTATGCTAGAAAGTATTGTGTTATTTGTTTGTAACAAATATGGATTTTATTTATTCTATTTTATTTTGTTTATAAGTGAAATTGAATTACATTAAGTTTTAATGTATTTCAAACTGGATTAAAAGACGTTTTTCAAACTTTTTTAAACTAATTGTTTTGATTGTGACAAGTTTATTATGAAAAACTTATTGAAATTTTTACTAACAACTATAATTAAACTTAATGTTAATCTGTTTTATTGTAAAGTTAGAAAATATGCAGCCAATACGAAAGTATACCTTTTTTTTATTCATTGCAATAGAATATATATTCTAAAGTAGTAAACTTCAAACTACTTTTTTTATTTTAAACTATGATATGCACTTAATTTTATATGATGTAATAATAACTTTTACCATTACTACTTTGATGTTAAAGTTCGTCAAGAATAGTTTTATAGGTTTAAGCATTATGATATTTTAATGAATTTCAACTAAGCTTCAGTTTCCTAAACATAATTTTATTAAGATATTTTATTTTCTCATTACAATCAGTTTTTAAAGTTACACATTATCTTTTGAATTAAGAAACTTATTTTAGTAGCTTTTGAACAATGTAAATAATAGTAAGACATGATATAAACTACTATAAGTGAAATATATCATTAGTATGCCTTAAAACAAAACAGTTTTAAACTTTTTTCTTCAAAAAATCATATTTTTAACTTATTAAGTAGATTAAGCTCATTTATAATTAAAAAACTGTAAATATTTTAAATAAACTATTATTCAATATTGTTTTGAGTTCCTTATTTTGTAACATATATTTAAAAATTTATTTAGCATTAAACTTGTATTTTTTCAATTTGGTTATAATCAAAAATAGGTTAAAATGATTTTTACAATATTAAAACTCAGAAATGAATATAAAAAAATAAAAAAAACCTCACCTTGTTTAGAATAAACCTTTCAAAAGTTATACTTTATTTATATTTAATATGAACTTTTTACTTCAATACTTTTATTACATGAATCTTTGTTTATAAGAGTAAAGGCAGAATATTAATTCTGAGTAAATGTAAAATAATATTGTTTACGTTTGTATCAAAAAAGATAATCTTTTTTGATGAACAATAAATTATATTTTTTCGTAGAAAATGACTTTATTATGTTGGTTTAATTCTATTCGGCTCTTTAATTTTTTTTTTTTATTTCTATACTATTTAAAACACTACTAAGAAAATTAAAAATTTAATTATATCTTCATAAAGATTTAGTCAAAAACAAAGTAATTCTCCAAGTGTTAAACATTCACAGGTTGATACAGTTATTTTAAATGTAGATTATAAATTTATTATAATGATATACAATATTTTTTAGTTTAAGGTACAATTTTATTTTAAATATGCAATTACACAATTTTAATTTGATCATATATTTTTCAAACTACAAGTTTTGTTTTAGATAGTTTTAAAAATTGTGAAGCCTTTTAAATAACAGTTTTTGGAAATCATTAAACCTATTAAAATGATATTAAAAGTAATATTACACTAGCATTTATTAAAAATTCAAAAAATTGGCACTATACAGTTTTGTCAAAATATTTCGTCTGTTTAAATTGTAGTTTTCAATCTTTATTTCTTACAAGTACATTTTGAAAGATATAATAACACATAGTTGGTAAGCTCTAAGTTTAAATTTTTAAGTTTTTATTACTTCAGCAAATTAACTTTTTTATTGTTAATTTATTTGTGCAATCTTTTAAACTATTTGCAGAGTGTTTAATTAAAATAAATTTTATGAAATGTTAAAAAAATATGTTGTCCTTTGTTGAATAAAACATTAAAAACAGATTTTTTTTTTATCCAAATAAAAATTCAGCGAATGTTTTTGTTTTGCATTAAGTTTTTTGTTACTGATTATTATTTTTACCAAGTTTCCATATTTTTTAAAGCTTGATAAAACTCAAGATTTTTACAATTTTGATGTTATTTAATTCATTTAGTAGGTTTTGCGTATTAGCCTTATAATACTGGAAAGTTTATGGATTTAAGATAGTTTATACACTTTTTTTTTCATAAAAGTATAAAGTCTGTAATATTTTGTACAATTTAAGCTTTATATATTTCTAGATTGTTTGTTTAAAACATTAGTTAACAAGAAAAATTAAATTGTTATTGAAATTAAGTCTACAGAAAAAGAAGCTTTTACAAAAACTGCTTAAACTATCAATTGATTAGTCAATATTTAACTAAAAGTCTATAATAGTTAGGAAACACTATAATAAACTATTTTTGTTATTTTTTTTAGAGAAATTTAGTCCTAAATATTTAGAGCTAAATGAGCACATTGAAGTTAAACAAGCATATTAATTTTACGGCTGTGATAGAACGTATTAGGCTGTGAATGACAATTGTCCTAGATAATGACGTTAAACTGTAGATATAGTGGTATATGACTCGATAAGTTAGAAGTTCCTTCGTATACCATGCCTTTGGACCAAATATTTTAAGGGATTTTTTGTTTAAATAATACTACACTATAAAAAATGACTCTTATAAATTTTTGTTATTAATTGGATCTTTAAAATAATAACAATTATCTCATCGTTGCTGAGATTTCTGACATAAACTAACATGAACTGTGGGCCAACATTTTATTTTTAATGTTTAGTCATACAAATTCTGTATATTTATATTATAAGTTACCAAATAAAACTTTAGGTAGAAATATCTATTAATTTTAGTGTAAGCTACTTACATTTTATTTAAAAAAAATGAATTTTTGTAACTAACGGTGGCAAAATTACCTATCATTAACTCAAGTTTTAAATTTAGTTAGTTTTAGTTGTCTTTTTAATGGTAAATGAAATTAAAAAAGTTTCTTATTTTTTTTGAGTGATCTAATGTATTTTTTGCTAATTTTATATTGTTAAACTAAAATCAAGGCCTTAACAGGAGTTCGACAGGAAAAGTTTCATAAATAAACTTTTCATGGGCTGCAGTTGTAGTAGTAGTGACAGCCTAATTTTTAATATTTATTACAGACACTGGAATATATGTATAGGAGTTAAATATGCTGGAAGGGACACTTTTGCGCGAAGGGTCACTTTTGCAGACAGACAATTTTTCACAAGGGGTAACTCTTGCTCGAGGACCCTTTTTCACGACGACACTTTTAAGCGAAGATAATTTTGCGCGAAGGGTCACTATTGCACGAAGAGTCATTTTTGCACGAAGACTTTTTTGCGCAGGTAGAAACTGAAGCGACGTGGGGCTATCCTTAACTAGAAGTACAAGATAAATATTCATTTTTTAAAGTTTGTAGGTTTATAGCCTTTTAAAAAAATACTATACATTTGCACATTAGTAAGTTTTTTCATGACACTTGACTAAATAGTAGAAAGTTTCCGCGAAAAGGAAAACTAATTGCCAAATAATTCCCTTATATTAATTAAGTGAAAAAGAAAGTTTTTCCAAAATAGAAATCTATTATATTGAAATAAAAATTGATAAAGTTATTAACCTTTGAAAGCGAACATTTTCTTTATACTTCTATAGCTGCATGCGGCTCTTACTGTGTTTTTTATTTTGTTGATTTTTTTTTTGAGTAATAGCCTAGGGTTCAAATAACTATTTTTTATACAATAAGTTTTACAAGTCTGCCTTCATTAGAATCCCAAATAGTTGACCATCAAACCAACAAATATTATGTAGCTGATGAGCAACTAGATTAGAAGGTTGTTCAAAAAAGTGAAAAACATGATTTAGAAAAAAAGAAGTTATCAACTGTCTAAAAATTATCTAGTACAAAACTTAAATATCTAAAAAAACAAATATTTTAATTAAGTGAATTTTTTAACGTTTTTTGGTGAATTTAATTTATATATTATAATTATCTAGGAAAATTTTAAAATATTTTAATGATGATAATAGTATATATTTGAGCTGTAAACATAAAAAAAAAACATTATTTATATACATAAAGAGTAAATTCTAAATAAAAAGGCTGAAAATCAAAATTAAAAATTTATAAATTGAGACAAAACTTAAAACATTTGATTTATTAAATCAATTAAATTTTTTTTAAAGTGAATATATCTGGGCAAATTAGAAAAAGTAAAGAAGTTTTTTAGTGAAAATATATTATTGTAAATATATTATAGTAATTGAGATATTCTTTTAAATTTATTCGCACTTCCAAACATAGATTGAAAGTAATTATTCACGTTTCTCTCCCATTCCATTCGTTTTCTTCATCATCTGTTATGATAGTTCTTATTGCTTTTACCTCAAGGGCTTCATCGGTGGTGACTATTTCCACCGATGAAGCAATGTTGGCTGGATTGAGTATTGAGATGGTTCTGGTAACTTCTTCCTCCGGGCGATGTTTGCTTAATCGAGGGTTCTAATGGATCTGGATGATACATTTTCCAAGAAGATGTTGATTTCATCGAGTGTAATGATGGAAATAGTGGGGCGATGATGGTTTCTTCGAATGTGATGCAGGATGAGGTTGTTTCTTCCAGTTAGTCATTGTTTTCTTATCGAAAGTGATGATAGCTAGCTTCTACTTCATAGCGATGTTACATTCGTCGAGTTGATTGATCTTGTTGTTATTTCCCCTCGAGAAAAATTAGCTTCATCAAGTGTAATGATGATTCTAATCAATTCTTCTACCGAAGAAATGTTTGCTTCATCGATGATGTGAATACGGATCTGTTTTCTTCTTTCTCTGAAACGATGTCGGGTACATTGGATAATTGTTTGGATTGCTTCTTTCTTTAAAGTGATGGTGAATTAATAAGGTTTGATAACAGATATTGCTGTTTCTTCCTCCGGAGCAATGCAAATTTCACTAAGAGTAATGAAAAATCTTATTTCGTCTTCAAACGATTAAATGCAGTCCTCATCGAGTGTAAATATTGATCCTGTTGTTTCTGACTACAAATCAATGTTCATTCATCGAGTGTGATGTTAAATCTGGCTTCTTCTTCCTGTTTAGCAATGTTGGCTTAATCGAGTTTGATGGTGATTCTGGTTTCTTCTTCCTGTTGAGCAATGTTGACTTAATCAAGTTTGATGGTTATTCTAGTTTCTTCTTCCTGTTGAGCAATGTTGGATTAATCGAGTTTGATATTGATTCTAGTTTCTTCTTCCTGTCGAGCAAGGTTGGCTTAATCGAGTTTGTTGGTGATTCTAGTTTCTTATCCCTGTTGAGCAATGTTGGCTTAATCGAGTTTGATGGTGATTCTAGTTTCTTCTTCCTGTTGAGCAATGTTGGCTTAATCAAGTTTGATGGTGATTCTAGTTTCTTCTTCCTGTTGAGCAATGTTGGCTTAATCGAGTTTGATGGTGATTCTAGTTTCTTCTTCCTGTTGAGCAATGTTGGCTTAATCGAGTTTGAGTGTGATTCTGGTTTCTTCTTCCTGTTGAGCAATGTTGGCTTAATCAAGTTTGATGGTGATTCTAATTTCTTCTTCCTGTTGAGCAATGTTGGCTTAATCGAGTTTGTTGGTGATTCTAGTTTCTTCTTCCTGTTGAGCAATGTTGGCTTAATCAAGTTTGATGGTGATTCTAATTTCTTCTACCTGTTGAGCAATGTTGGCTTAATCGAGTTTGATGGTGATTCTAATTTCTTCTTCCTGTTGAGCAATGTTGGCTTAATCGAGTTTGTTGGTGATTCTAGTTTCTTCTTCTTGTTGAGCAATGTTGGCTTAATCGAGTTTGTTGGTGATTCTAGTTTCTTCTTCCTGTTGAGCAATGTTGGCTTAATCGAGTTTGATGGTGATTCTAGTTTCTTCTTCCTGTTGAGCAATGTTGGCTTAATCGAGTTTGAGTGTTATTCTGGTTTCTTCTTCCTGTTGAGCAATGTTGGCTTAATCAAGTTTGATGGTGATTCTAATTTCTTCTTCCTGTTGAGCAATGTTGGCTTAATCGAGTTTGTTGGTGATTCTAGTTTCTTCTTCCTGTTGAGCAATGTTGGCTTAATCAAGTTTGATGGTGATTCTAATTTCTTCTACCTGTTGAGCAATGTTGGCTTAATCGAGTTTGATGGTGATTCTAATTTCTTCTTCCTGTTGAGCAATGTTGGCTTAATCGAGTTTGTTGGTGATTCTAGTTTCTTCTTCTTGTTGAGCAATGTTGGCTTAATCGAGTTTGTTGGTGATTCTAGTTTCTTCTTCCTGTTGAGCAATGTTGGCTTAATCAAGTTTGATGGTGATTCTAGCTTCTTCTTCCTGTTGAGCAATGTTGGCTTAATCGAGTTTGAGTGTGATTCTGGTTTCTTCTACCTGTTGAGCAATGTTGGCTTAATCGAGTTTGATGGTGATTCTAGTTTCTTCTTCCTGTTGAGCAATGTTGGCTAATCGAGTTTGATGGTGATTCTAGTTTCTTCTTCTTGTTGAGCAATGTTGGCTTAATCAAGTTTGATGGTGATTCTGGTTTCTTCTTCCTGATGAGCAATGTTGACTTAATCGAGTTTGATGGTGATTCTGGTTTCTTCTTCCTGATGAGCAATGTTGGCTTAATCGACTTTGATGGTGATTCTAGTTTCTTCTACCTGTTTAGCAATGTTGGCTTAATCGAGTTTGATTGTGATTCTAGTTTCTTCTTCCTGTTGAGCAATGTTGGCTTAATCGAGTTTGTTGGTGATTCTAGTTTCATCTACCTGTTGAGCAATGTTGACTTAATCGAGTTTGATGGTGATTCTAGTTTCTTCTTCCTGTTGAGCAATGTTGGCTTAATCGAGTTTGATGGTGATTGTAGTTTCTTCTTCCTGTTGAGCAATGTTGGATTAATCGAGTTTGATGGTGATTCTAGTTTTTTCTTCCTGTTGAGCAAGGTTGGCTAAATCGAGTTTGATGGTGATTCTGGTTTCTTCTTCCTGTTGAGCAATGTTAGCTTAATCGAGTTTGATGGTGATTCTGGTTTCTTCTTCCTGTTGAACAATGTTGGCTTAATCGAGTTTGATGGTGATTCTAGTTTCTTCTTCCTGTTGAGCAATGTTGGCTTAATCGAGTTTGATGGTGATTCTGGTTTCTTCTTCCTGTTGAGCAATGTTGGCTTAATCGAGTTTGATGGTGATTCTGGTTTATCTTCCTGTTGAGCAAGGTTGGCTTAATCGAGTTTGTTGGTGATTCTAGTTTCTTCTTCATGTTTAGCAATGTTGGATTAATCGAGTTTGATGGTGATTCTAGTTTTTTCTTCCTGTTGAGCAAGGTTGGCTAAATCGAGTTTGATGGTGATTCTGGTTTCTTCTTCCTGTTGAGCAATGTTGGCTTAATCGATTTTGATGGTGATTCTAGTTTCTTCTTCCTGTTGAGCAAGGTTGGCTTAATCGAGTTTGATGGTGATTCTGGTTTCTTCTTCCTGTTGAGCAAGGTTGGCTTAATCGAGTTTGATGGTGATTCTAGTTTCTTCTTCCTGGTGAGCAATGTTGGCTTAATCGAGTTTGATGGTGATTCTAGTTTCTTCTTCATGTTGAGCAATGTTGGCTTAATCGAGTTTGATGCTGATTCTAGTTTTTTCTTCCTGTTGAGCAATGTTGGATTAATCGAGTTTGATTGTGATTCTGGTTTCTTCTTCCTGTTGAGCAATGTTGGCTTAATCGAGTTTGATGGTTATTCTAGTTTCTTCTTCCTGTTGAGCAATGTTGGCTTAATCGAGTTTGTTGGTGATTCTAGTTTCTTCTTCCTGTTTAGCAATGTTGGCTTAATCGAGTTTGATGGTGATTCTAGTTTCTTCTTTTCCTGTTGAGCAATGTTGGCTAAATCGAGTTTGTTGGTGATTCTAGTTTCTTCTTCCTGTTGAGAAATGTTGGCTTAATCGAGTTTGATGGTGATTCTATTTTCTTCTTCATGTTGAGCAATGTTGGCTTAATCGAGTTTGATGCTGATTCTAGTTTTTTCTTCCTGTTGAGCAATGTTGGATTAATCGAGTTTGAATTGTGATTCTAGTTTTTTCTACCTGTTGAACAATGTTGGCTTAATCGAGTTTGATGTTGATTCTAGTTTCTTCTTCCTGTTGAGCAATGTTGGCTTAATCGAGTTTGAGTGTGATTCTAGTTTCTTCTACCTGTTGAGCAATGTTGACTTAATCGAGTTTGTTGGTGATTCTAGCTTCTTCTTCCTGTTGAGCAAGGTTGGCTTAATCGAGTTTGATAGTGATTCTAGTTTCTTCTTCCTGTTGAGCAATGTTGGCTTAATCAAGTTTGATGGTGATTCTAGTTTCTTCTTCCTGTTGAGCAAGGTTGGCTTAATCGAGTTTGATGGTGATTCTGGTTTCTTCTTCCTGTTGAGCAAGGTTGGCTTAATCGAGTTTGATGGTGATTCTAGTTTCTTCTTCCTGGTGAGCAATGTTGGCTTAATCGAGTTTGATGCTGATTCTAGTTTCTTCTTCCTGTTGAGCAATGTTGACTTAATCGAGTTTGATGTTGATTCTAGTTTCTTCTTCCTGTTGAGCAAGGTTGGCTTAATCGAGTTTGATGGTGATTCTAGTTTCTTATTCCTGTTGAGCAATGTTATCTTAATCAAGTTTGATATTGATTCTAGTTTCTTCTTCCTGTTGAGCAATGTTGGATTAATCGAGTTTGATAGTGATTCTAGTTTCTTCTTTTTGTTGAGCAATGTTAGCTTAATCGAGTTTGATGGTGATTCTAGTTTCTTCTTCCTGTTGAGCAATGTTGGCTTAATCGAGTTTGATGGTGATTCTGGTTTCTTCTTCCTGTTGAGCAAGGTTGGCTTAATCGAGTTTGATTGTGATTCTAGTTTCTTCTTCCTGTTGAGCAATGTTGGCT
>NW_028139255.1:35595-72254 GCF_965202585.1 Thalia democratica
ATAAATGTTAGCGTTAAAAGTTACATTTAAAAGTTTTGTACAGGACGTCTTGTCCAGGACGTAACAACTGTTTTTTTATATAAAATCGGTAATATTAAATAAAGATAGACCCGGTTTTGACCGAAGGGACTTTTAGTATTTTTCTTAATAAAATTGTATAGCTGCATTTGTAATCTCAATTCTAAGCATTGTCAGGAGAAGTAGTAAGTATAAAGCTAGCTCAGAAAAGATACGAGTCTGCGAAAATAAAACATCCGAAATGACGTGTGATGGAGTTATTGCTGGTAACTATTTACGCTACCCGGTTATTGTATCTTATTTCAAATTATACAGTTATGTAAAAACACTAAACAATAAATGGAAGGTTTAAGATAGATAAGAGCATAGAAGACTCCGCAACCCTACGGTTCCTTAGATTTTGCGCTTTGTGTTGATCCGTAAAAACTTTTATTTAAAATAAGCATAAAGTAATCACAATCTTATTCTTAGAATAAGTCAGCTAGGCTTAAAGCTTACAATTTTGAAGTTATTTGCTGAAATTGTTGCTTTTAACAGATACAGATGCTAAAAATTTAGAATTTTGTTGAAAAATAAAAAATATACAGTAATAAAGTTCAGCACATTTAATAATATCGTTAAATTTGTTGTTTAATTATATATACTATATTTAAAAAATACCGACATTTTCCTCAAAATCGGGCTTTTTCATATGTAGATTATTTTACTGTTATTAAAACTAAATTGAGAAAATATAAAAAGTACAAGTTTTTTTTTTTTTTAACTTTTGGCAACATAAGAAATAAAATTTTAGTTGTAAAAACGAACCAAATAGTTTCTACTCAAATTAATTAGTTAGAAGTCCTACAATAGTATAAAACAAAATTCAAGTTATGAAATAATAAACAAAGAAATTACTTATAAATATATTTTAACTAATTAATATTTTAGCTTAAAAATATTTTTGACTAAAATATAAAATATGATAATTTTAGTATAAATTATATAAAGCACATTATTAAAATAAAGATAAGATATTTATATAATGCTAAACATTTAATTAAATTATTTTTAAAAAACTGCTTTAAAATAACAACAGAATCCGGATTATTCAGAACAGATTTTTAGATGTATCATTCAACATGTTAAACTCAAGTTACCAACCCTACAACAAACCAAAAACACCATTTTATCACGTAAACTACAACTTCAAAGACCCCTGACAAATACTAAAACATTTACCCGAAACAATAAACAGAAGACTAGAAAAACTATCTAATAATGAATAATCCTTTAGCAATGTAAAAAGCACTAAACTCAGCCAATTACAAAGATAACTTAAAATACGATAAGACCATTTTACAAAAAAGAAAAAAAAAGACAAAGAAAAAGAGATTGTATATTTTTCAATTCACCATTTAGTCTAAATGTAAGTTCTAAAATAGGCAAACAACTTTTAAATCTGATTACCGCATCATTTGACGAAAACTATTCATTCCATATAATATTCAACCGAAACATAATTACAATATCTTACAGTTGTACAAATAATTTCAGAAGTAAAATAATATCTAATAAAAATATTAAACAAAAACAATATAGACGATAGAAGCACAATAAAAGATAAACTTTGCGATTGCCGTAAAGAACCTTGCCCTTTAAAGAACGAATGCCTAGTGTCAAATATAATATATAAAGCAACAGTAACATCAAATAAAACAACAAAGCAGTATATAGGATCCACAGGAAATACTTTTAAACAAAAATGTAGAAACCACAAACCATCATTCAACAATATTAACAAAAAACACACAACAGAACTAGCAAACTTCATATGGAATTCAAAAGATAACAAAACAGACTACAAAATTAAACGGGAAATATTAAACAGGACGAAATCAAAATTCAATACTAAATTCGGCTGCAAACTTTGTAGCTTAGAACAAATAGAAATTGATAAATCAGATAAGAACGAAACACTAAACAAGAAAAGCGAAAGACAAAACATATGTACCTATTATCAAAAATACTTTTTTAACAAAATTAAAACCAACTAATAATAAAACAAAATAAAATTTAAGCGGCAAACACGTTTATTTTATAACATTTTTCTAACAGTCTAAAACTTCTTTCTAATAGCTTTAAAAAAAATTTCTAAAATAACCCTTATAAACTTTCCAAAATACTTAAATTAACAACTACAGCGTATTATCTTAAATTCAGCCTACTGTACAATAAACTGTATCACTACTACGTCACAATCATTTTAGACATTTTCAAAATCTAAATTTCTGTCTACTAGTGTAATAAACTGTAGCTTACTGGGGAGTACATGAAGTTTTATATTTCATGTATGAAACAGCTTTACAAACTATTGTTTTTATACAATTATATAAATATGTATATATATATATATAAAATAAGGTTATTATTCAAACTTGAACACCTTCTACAGAGCCCAATTGAAGGGCTTTTAAATAATTTATTTGAAAAGTACGATTTTAAAAATGCTGGTACATATGTTTCATAAAGCTTTATGAAAAATAAAGCATTATGAAACATATGTACCAGTATTTTTAAAATCGTACTTTTCTGTTAAATTATATTTATATATATATAAACTTATATAAAGTTATAATTTTAGTTTATATTTCACGTAAAATAATAGCTTCATGCTAAATCAATCAGAACTAATTAGCAATCAAAAAACTTTTTAACAGAACTTTATGAGCAAGCATCTAATCAACCTTGAAACTTTTTTCTTCTCTCTTTCTTTTATTTTTATACTTTTGAACGATTGTATTTTTTAATGACGTCATCTTCTGTTCGCAGAAAAGTATAGCTTCTTGTCAACGAATTTATTCAAAACGTTTTTGCAAATTCACTTATATTTATTTAAAAACATCTATATTGAAGCAAGGTGCAAACCTTGCAAAAATAAATAAATATCAAAAATTAAATAAATTATGATTAATATTAATTCAGCTTTATAAGATAGAACTAGGTAGTTTAATTTATTATAAGCTTTATTATTACTTTTAGTTATAAGTTTTAGAAATTGAATACTTAAGATTTAAAAAGTTACGCTAGTAGTGTATGTTTATTTTAATAGATTTTTTAAACCTAAAATGTATTTAGACTGTTCATGACCATATTGTACTTTTATAAAATTCTGATAGTTAAAAAAAAAGTTTTTTTTGATAAAATATAAAAAACATCTTTTTTACTTATATAATTCCTGTTCGTTCTTATAGTTTTAATTAAATAAGTTATCAGAGTAATCGATCAAGCAATACTTTTCCGCTTAAAACAAACTTAATTTGAAGTCAGTTTTAGTTTTAGACAGTTTTATTTTGTTTTTTCTAACCAAAATTTAGTTTTATTGTTAGTCAGATAAACGTATGTCACTGTTGAAAATAACCACAATTCTAATAAACAAACTTATGTTCAAGCAACTGTTTGTTGAACATGTTTAGTTTTTTTCGAAATCAACAAACTCAATATATGACACTTAGTTTTAAAACAATTTCTAATTTTCTTTTTTTTTTAACTTTTAAGAATACATTGCTTACATCTATATTTATCTCAAAATATTTAATCTTCATAACTATAATACAGCTTTTTAATATAACTTTTTTCTTTGTAACTTTTGTTTTTATTTTAATTTGACTAAACCATTTAATTAACATTAATTTTTTTTTTTTGTTGCGCTTAAGTTGAACTAAAACTCACTGAAAATTGACCAAACTAAGACTGTGTTTTGTTTTTTAAAGCTTCATTATGTAAAACTTTTATAAATACATAGTTTACATTAGCTTTGTAATGAAAAGTACTTTGAAACTATACTTTTTTTTTTTAATATATTTTTTTAAATTACATAAAAAATTCGTTTAAATTCCTCAACTACTTTTTGAAAGTTTTTTTTAAACATTTAAAAAATATTAAAAGAACATTAATGAACATATGTTTTATTAAAAAACCATCAGTTTCCGGTAAAATAAGGAAAGTTTTAGTTAGTAAAGTACAACAGTTCAGTACAATCAAAAGTTCTAAATAGAGAAATTTTTACGCTTGAACGATTTTCTACAATTTAGTGACGTCACATTTAGTTTGTAGCAAAACCTAGTTTGAAGTTTTTGAGTATATTAAAATCACATTTTAAATTTAAACTAAATTGATTTAAATTTTCCTATATATGGAAACCCTGCCAAATAAAACTAATAAATATATTTTTTTTGGAAATTAATAAATTTATAATAGCTTCTCCAGCCAAACTTGAGAAACCAAAATATTTTAGCTTCGACGATAATCACTTACTATTGTGCTGAAATATATATTTGAAAGCTTTAAAACCTTGTACATTTAAGTATTAAATATATTACTTTTATATTAAACATTATTTGATATTTATGACTCATACATTCATTAAGTAACCGAAACTGTGTACTGTTATATTGTTAATATCGTAATTTAAGCCTCATTTAAAAACGAAGTAAGAAAAGACAAGTTTTCATTTAAATTTAACTAAATTTACAGTAAAAGTTTTATTTTCAATTTTTAAGTTGTTCAAAATAACCTGTTAAAGTTTAAGAAAAAATCTTTACATTCAAGTTCAAGTTTTAACAAGTTTAAAGTTAAAATTTATTAAGTTTAAGCTTTAAATTTAATAAGTTAACTATAAGTTTTAGCCTTTTAAAATTTAAGTTTTAGTCTTTTAAAATCTTAGTTTTAGCTTGTTTTTGTCTACTGTTTTAAAAACCTAACAAAACTCAAGACACTAAGTTTTAAGTTTTTTTTTTTCTATACTTGACGCAAAATTCTACGCTTGTCACAACATTTCACAGTAATAATAACTATAGATAAAAATTCACTTGAAAACTATGTTTTGAAAATAAAATAGTTTAATTGTTTTCTTTTTGTTTCGTTAAGTTAGCTCATTTTTCGTAAGAAGGTATATTTACTTGTGTGTGTTTGTGTTACTTAAACTAAAAGTTACAGTAATCTGACTAGACCAGGGTTTCCCAAAGTGGGCGATATCGCCCCCCTGGGGGCGATTTTAGTAAGTCGGGGGGCGATAATTAGTAAGGGGGCGAAAGGGTGGGCGATAACTAGTAAGGGGGCGAAAAGGGGGCGATTTTTAAATTTTGGGCTGTCATAAAATTTTTACTTTTTATATTGCTATTTTACTAATTTTAGCTTGATATTAAATATTTGACCCTGAGGTAAAACTTAAACAAAAAAATTTACTTTGTTTATGTAAAATATAAAGAAAAAAATCAAGTGTTTTTGACTCCTACTTTCAAGTAAATTACATGTTTTCTAACATACATTTTCTTATTTAACAATTACATTGATCATAGACGATCGAAATCCCTCTCACCATTTTATAACCTGATATATATGTTATTTGGGATCATAAACGGTTTGTAAAAATATATGTTATACATTACTAAACTTCTAGGTAAACTGGCAACCCTGTATACTTTTATTTCCAATTGTCTTTTGAAAAGTCACTAAGTTAGACTAAAAAATAAAACTATTCAGGGTTGCCAATTTACCTAGAAACGTGTAAAAACCTGGAATTTGACAATTTAGGCCAAAATTAAAACCTAAAAAATCTATAATTTTTAACATCAACATATTAAGTAGTCAAGTTTCGATTTGACACAAAAAAGCTTTCATATAGATAAAAATATGGATCCCTATAAAGCAGATCTTTTTGATGTAAACGACTTACAGGAAACCTACTCAGACTTACAAACTGAACTTGAACTTGAAGTAAATGTTTCCAAAGAACGATATGAAAGCTTTTGGACTCAACAAAAACTAAGGCAAAAGTATCCAATCATTTGAGAGGAATTTAGATTGTTGTTTATAGTTTTTTCTTATAGCTATGTTGTTGAGAAAGCTTTCAGTTCAGTTATCAACATTTTGAGCAAAAGATCTAATCTATATATTTGTAAAGGAGGCTTTATTTTACTGATTAAGAATCAGATAAGAAAAACTTGCAAACAGTCATGAACCTCATCCTTCAGATTATATTAGACTTCAGTAGCAGACATTATTTTTTAAATTTATTTTATCTGATCTTTTAAAATACTTCTTATTTAACCTGGTTTGTATTGTATTTAAGTAGTCTTTTTATAATAAAAAATTTATTAAGTTATTTATTCTACAACATATTGCCTAATAAATATTAATTACGGTAGACTTCCTTTTGAGTTCGCACTTTTTACCCAAAATAAAGTGCAAATTTATATTTTCTAAAATTTAACTTAAATAAAGTCTATTACTATCTAAGTATTAATAAAACAAAAAATACTTAATATTTAATAGCTTATATAGGTCTCTTTCTTTAATGAACGTTCGTTTTATGTTTTAGTTGATTTCATGTTTATGCATAACGTTACTGCATATAACATATTAAAATTTATCATTTTGTAAAAAAAATGTTATTATTTTTTGAGTTTGCACTGTTTGATTTTGTTCAAAGATTGTATAGATTTGATGTCTCTGTTTGAGATGACTTCAAATTTTTCATTTAAAGTATTCTTAAACTCAATTTTTTTTTTCTACCTGGATTTATTATTGTTAAAAAATCTATATATCAAGGAATTTTAAACTATTAATACAACTGTTTTTGTTTTATCTTAACTTTTTAATATATTAGTTATTAGAATGTGTTGTTTTTTTTAATAGTTCAACACTAGATTTTAGTTTTTCACTATTTTCTTCTGGTAAATTGTTATAGGCTAATAACTATAGGAAAAAAAAATTAAACAGTATTAAATAAGCCATCAAAAAGACTGCTACAGCTAAAAAACAAATTTTTTAGCTAAAAAAGAGAATTTATAATCGATTACTTTCTGTTAACAGAATTAACTTTAAAACTTTTTTACACTTAGAATTAATTACGTTTAGAATTAACTGATTACTTTTTTTTTTTAATTTAGATTAAGAAAAAAGAAAATGTTTAAATTAAGGTTTAGTTTCCTAAAGGTTATTCCGAGTCAAATACTATTTAATGGTATTCTACTACAAAACATATAGTTTAAAAAGTTTAAAATTAAGTTTTTAACTTTACAACTAACTTGCTTATAATATATCTTAGCATTCAAATTAATATTTTTACTGCATTAACTGAAGCTGTTGATGAAACCACTTTTCATGTGGGTAAATCAACCAGTCGGTCAAACTTCCTCAAACTAGATCAGAAATTATATTTAATATTCATTTTATTATGTGAAAATAAACTGTTTATTCTTTTGAAGTTTTTTAATAATTTAATAATTTAAGTATAGTAATTTTCGAATATGCCTATTTATAAAATAATTTAAGTATTTTCTACGGCTTAAATAAGTTACTTAGTATTAACTTCTAAATGTCCGAAATTCGTTATATGAGAGATTATTATAATGTCAGGTTTAAGTTAAGATTTCAAATGGGTAACGTACGGTTAAGATCCAGTCAAATTTCGATCCGCTAAGTAACTTGAAAACAACTTGTGCAAAATAAACAAATTTAGTTTTTTGATACTTAAAATTTTGAAATACGCTATCAATTTGGTTTTCCGTTCACAATAGTATTTCATAGATCACAATAATACTATATAATTTTAGTACAATTTTGCTCAAGTTTTTTAATTTTCATATATGTTATTTTTTTAAATTATGCAGCCGGCAATTACATTTTTTAAACGAGTTGAAACTAGAAAATATTTTTTAGTAAATATGAATTGCTGACTACAAAAATTGTCCACCACTACCCTAAAAACTTCATTAGTTTCAAAACAATTCATATCTAAACAGGATTGATTACAGATTACACAAGGCTTTTTAATAACTAAGTGTTTTCATACACTTTACTGGGCTTATAAGAAAACAAATGTAACTTAATTTCTCAAGCCCTGTAAACTACTTTGAACACAGCCCAAAAGTGCGTGCATAAGAAATACCAGACTAAATTCTATTCTAATACAATTTTTTCGGCTCAAAAGTGCGTACTTCTGAAGAGAAAAATACTTTATAAGTCATGGGGGGCGATTTTTTTTCAAATTTCTGAAAAGGGGGCGATTTAGAAAATGAGTCTGGGAAACCCTGGACTAGACCCATAAAATTATTGCATTTTGACTAATTTTCAAAGTTCTAATTAAAACAAAAAATATACTAAGTACTAACTAAAATTTCTTAAAGTCTGTTTTCATCGAAATGAGATTTAAATAACTACAATGAGATTGTTAGTTTTTAGTTTTACCCATGTATTTTTTTTATTAGTTAGTTTAACTTTATTCCCTTGATAAAATAATGATGTTATAAAAGTTTGTATATATTAAAAATAAAAGTTTAAAACTAAGACCTGTTGTGATTTTAAGTGCATAAATTAAAATAATAAACAAGAAAACTATAAATTGTATAAACTATTGCTTACTGACGTCAGATTTTTTTTAAACAAATTGAAGTTTTTTTTTGAAAGTATATAAACAAACTGCAAGTTGAAATGTATCTAAACGAGACAAAAAAGGTTTTTAAATTTTTTAAATGGTGCAACAGTTATAGTTTAATGCATTTTTTTGACATTAATTATTTTAGAAAGCTGTTTTATTTAAGTAAAATTTAGATATTTTTCTTAATTATGCTCTATAACTAACTATAAAATGTTGTTCTATTTTTTTGCCAAGTTGATTTATTTTATTGAAGTTACAGTATGTAATTTATTTTTGCTAATACATTTTTAGACGACCTATTATTGAGAAAATTTTTAAAGGTAAACAAATATGTAAAGTTTAAAATAACTGTTCTTAGCTAGTGATCAAATCAAAATCAAATCACAAATTTTAAATGGGACATTAATCAGATAAAAAGATGAAACAAAGTATTTAACAAAAAACATCGTACTTAATTTATTATTTATGGCAGACTTTAGGAAAACAAAGCTTAGTAATAACAAAAGCCTAAGTAAGAAGTTTTAATCTTCAATCAGTTTTTCTATAAAGCTAAACAATGTGTTTTTTTTTACTTGTATCTACAACTTAAAATAGCTTAAACTTATAGTTTTACTCTCTAAAAACTTAATTACAAACTCATTTTTAAACTATACTTATAACTACATATCAGAATGCATTAAACTAGCTTAAAGGTTTTGGATTAAATTTTAATTTGAAACACGATACAAGCTCTGTTATAAAATACTTTAATGATTTATTAAATTCAAAAAGTTTTAAATTTAGTTTTACACTATTTTAAACTTTGGTTCTTTATAATACTGAAAATATATAATTTAAGTTATGCAAAAAAATTCAAACATGATTTCTAATCAACTTAAATAGCTTTTGAAATCTAATAAATAAGCTAACCTGTAGAGTTAAAACATTTTCTTCGTTAGCATTCTGGATTTAGATATGGTAAACACCATTAATTATAGTAGTTTTATTAAAACTGTGATTTTTCAATAAAGTACTTTTCCTTAAATTATGATTTTAAAATTTTGATCTTTTTTTTTTAGTTTAAAATTATTACTAGTGCTAAAAACATTGACATGATATTTATTTAACCGACCAGAGATAATAATAATAAATACACAAAACTCAAAACTTAACTCTTTTGAGTTGGTTTTTAAGTATTGATAAAGTTTGAAATTATTAGCATTATAATTCGTAACAAACCGTTTATAATTTGTAAAGGTTTTAAGCGTTACAAATAAATAAACAGCATTTAAAATAACTTTTTCAAATATTCGTAACTATTTAAGACAACCAATAATTATATATATAAACAGTTATTAGCTGTTTTTTCTACTTAAAACTTAGGTTTGAATTTTATATTATCAACTTTTTTATTTATTATTATCATTTATCTAAATCAACTTTGAATTTATAACTTAATATTAGATTATTACTAAAACTAGAAAAAAAAATATTTATAATACTATGATTAAAGATCAGTTGTTATCTCAATTTATTTATAATAATTTTTCAAACATCTTTTTAGATATTTCTTTCTAATTTCAATTAAAATGTATTTTTAGCTTACACTTAACAACGTACTTGTTTTAATGTCTGCAGCGTTGTAAAAATAAAACTAAATTATAGCAAAATGTAAACTTTATGTCGTAACCGCCTGTATATCCAAACCTGTCGCTAAAAACCAGCTTAAATTTTTTTCACTTTGGCTCGGAACTTAAAATATATTCTTTCCAATCGCATTTCTTAATATATTTTTTGACATCAAAGTGTTTTACTAAAACTATTAAAACTTGAAGCTTTTTTTTACTCACAACTTAAATAATTTTACTTTTAATTTACAATGACATCATAGGCCGAATCAAGCAAACTATTTTATTATTAAACTTATAAATATTTTTTTCTATCTTGTAACAGCCCACTATCATCTTTAAGTAAAGGTTATTTAGAGCGAGGTCTGATCCCTAATTTGAAGTTTCTTTAAATTAAGGCATTAATTATTGTTTAGTATTTTATAACATTGTTAACGCTAAAGAGATTTAAGGTTAGTTTTTAATTTAATCTTAAGAAAATTTTACTTCAAAAAAAGTTATAATTTATCTTGTCCAATTAAATATTAGAATTTTTTTTTTATTTTAGCAATGAAGCCTAAAAGTTTTTAAAACACATCTGTTATAAGTTTAAGAGAAAAATAAATATACTCATTTTTACATCGCTTGAACAAATAATTAAACTTAAAATTCTATTTCTGATATAATAATTTTTTTACAAATGGTCAAATTTTAAAATATTTTTAACCTAAATACTAATCAATTTTCTTATAAATTTTGGTTTTAATAAGACTTTGTCACAATTTTAGTTTTGGTGAGTTAACTTCAAAGAATTTTGTTTTAAATACTAATTACAAAACTATTATAATGTAACTTAGGTTTTACAACCAGTAATTTTACAAAATATTATTATGAATGTTTTGTAAAAAACGTTATAAAACACAAAACGCTACATTTTAGTATTGAAAATCAAGTAAACCGTAAACCCGTGGTCAGAACAAATGACAACTTTCTATAATTTCAGACAATTAAATTTTTTGTTGTTTTAATCAGAAAATTTATATAACCTAGAATTAAACTGTCAAATAAAGTATAAAAAAAACTAACTATTCACAAAGCTTTTTTCAATTATTTGACATCAATGGCTTTACAATATGATTGCATTAATAACATTTTTAGTTAAAATATTTGCACTCGTTCCTAAAATCCTGAACAATCACTTTGTGTTGAATTTTTTTTTAATTATAAAAAATTAAATTACTTAAACTATATTCATTAATAATAACGTAATACTGTTGTGTTTAAATCTGTGCTTTCAATTATCATTTTTTTATAAAACCAAGGTCTAAGCAACTAATATATGTATATAAACCTAATAATATAAAAGTAAATTATAAAATAAAATACTCTAAATGTCAAAGTAGTTTCAATGCAAATATTAATACTAAATCATTAATACATTACTGATGAAATCTACATTCATCACAAAACATTAAATTTCAATAATTATGGCACACTTTTTTTAGTCAATAATCTTACATTTATATAACTTCGTTTCGGTCGAACTACTAAAATTAAAACAAAGGTTTTACTAAAACGCAACTAAATTTGGATGCATGGCTATTCAAACTTGATTAACTCAAGCTCCTACAAATTTTACGTCGCAAATAAATCGCTTGGTGACGTCACATATTTATCAAGACAAGTTGGTTTTTTGTGTAAAGTTATTTAAACAAAGTCGCATTTTGTAGTTCACTCATCGCGAAGATGGCGTAGTATTTGTAATTTTTAAACATGGTTCACCCATGTAAAAGTTTAATATTTACAAATCAACTCTTATTATTAAATATAATGCCTAAATACTATAACTTTGTTTAATCTTTAGTAGATTTTTTATAAGTTTTATTTTACAAAGCATTTTTAGTTTCATTTAGTAAAGTAAAATACAACTTTTTAAACTAAATAACTTTTAGTTGTTATAAGTTTAATTGATTTGTCTAACATAACTTTTTTTATATATGTGACAATCAATAAATAATATACTTTAAAAATTTGGAAATAAAACTTCAGTCCTCGATTAGGTAACTTAATATAAATTACAAGACTTCGTCATCAAGTAAGCTTTTCAAAAAGCGGATAATATTATTTAAATAAACTAAATGTAAATTTGCATTTGTTTAAAATATATTTTTTTGAATACATACTTAAAAGTAAGCATTAGTTTGTAGCAGAAGTATTTATTTTTTATGATAATTGTGTTGTGTGCTAAATACTAAATTATTTCAAAATGAGTATTATTCGATTAGAGCAGGGGTCGGCAGGCAGTTGGTGGTCGCGGGCCAAATTTCAAGTTTCTAAAGTCTTCGCGGGCCGCAGTTTTAGTTTTAGTGACATTTGAATAATCTTATGGTTTTAGTTTTACTTACACTAGAGAAAAGTTTTACTTTTATCTCCCTTATTATTAAAAATGACTTTTAGCTATACATAGAATGCGTATTCAAATAATTATTCATTAGATTATGATTTACATTGACTAATATACTTTAATAAATATGTACTAATATTGTTAGTAAAATATGAACTTTCATAAGCACTTAATAAGTTAAACTTAATACTTTTTTAATTTTACTTACAACCTAACTCTCTATAAAAACCTAACTTGAAAGACAATTTATGGGTTACTTTTATAAATTTATTATATCATCAACACTTTTTCATATTTCTAAGAATATTTACTTCGAAAAAAGTTTTTGTGAGTTAAATAATTTACACTCATTAAGAAGTTTAGTAATTAGTTAACATAGTAAAATTAATACCTGTTTGTATTCTAGAAAGCTAAAACAAATGATTTAACATAATTAATTCTCAAATACTTGAATAAAATATTTTATTAGTAATTAAACTTTTACATGGTTGCCACTTAAAAAGCAAAAATGTCTGAAATGTATCAAACCAGCTTAATTTTATTAAAATTTGAAAAAGCTAATAAATAATTGTTTATCAAGCTTAAATACCTAGTTAAAATATCATCATTATCAAAAAGTTCACAAAGTGTAAGGAAACAAGAAAAAAATGCAATTAGTAAACTACACAACAGTCATAAAAACTATTCTGAGAATTGGAAGATTTCTTTATAGTGTTTGAAATAAAAGCTTCACACACACCTGAGTTTTCAAGCTTTTAAAATAGCCTGTTTGTGTAGCAACCCAGTTAATATAAAGTTCACTACATAAAGAAATAACAAAGGTTAATAACAGTAAATAAATTACATGCCAAAAATGTATAAGTCAGCTGGAATGGACAATTAAGTTTCTTAAACAAGTTTAACAAAAGTATAAAATTTTATTGAGTCATTAGCGAGGTAGAATTTTTTTTCTTATTAAGCATGATAGCAATTCCTTATTTGCAATAAGTATATTGCATTTAAAAATATCAATTGTAAAATATAAGACGAGCTACGAGAATAAAAAAAGCGTTAGTTAGAAGTTATTGCGAGAAACACTATTAAAAAAAAACATCAAAGTTATTTCCAACAAAGCACATTTTTATCTTCAGTAACTACAGAATAACCAGAAAAAAAATGTTAAGGCAAGTAATAAAGTAGCAAAATTTATTACCTAAAATGAGATATCGTTTATAATTGAAAACTTTTAAAAAGAATTGATGTTGGCGGTAATGAAAAACTTTTGTTTATTTCTTCAATGTTTACATGATGTCGTGTTTAGGAAATGTTATAAAGTCGCATAAATCAAATTAGGACATGAGAGCACTGATAGAAAAACTATTGCTCATCTAAGAATTTTTATTAGAGATGTTTTTACTAACTTTGACATTTTAGTAGAATTTCTTGATTTAGTTCCAACGCGAAACACAACAATCGGTGAAGTTTTTCAAGTAAAGGTGCAATGTACCAATACGGAGTTTTTGGAAGTACAATTCCTTCTTTTACTTTTAGTATAAAGTTTAATTAAATTTTTAAAAAATGTCTTAAAACATTTATCAATATTAAAAAATACTGTTAAGCTATTATAATATATTTTTTTATAAAAAAACATTTATTTGGTAATTTTTTTAGTCAAATCGAAATTTCATCACTTTAAATGTAAAAATTGTTTGAAATTCCAGGTTTTTTCAAAAATTCTCAAATTCAAGTTTTTTTCTAGAATTTTTAACCGTAAATTCACAAATTCAAAGCTTTTCCGGGATTCAACTTTTTTGGCAACACTGATTGTTCATTCTTTAATGTACACAACAACATAAATAATATTTTGAATTATATCAGCTGCAAGACTCAAAATTTAACACATATTGAATCTCAAACTAACACTGTGGATTGAGCAAAACATACATCATAAGTTTAATTTGCCACTCTTTCAAGCAAAAAATCCAGCCTGAGTCAACAAAAACATTCCTGATATTTTTGTATACAAAAAGCAATTCTAGCCAAAAACTTAAAAAATGGCTTAGTTGGACTGAGATTTGAAGTCTTCAAATAGTGATAGTCTGAGTGTGTGGCAATGTTAAGTTGTTTATTTGCTTGAATTTGAACTATTTTGATTAACAATGTACAAACTTTATAAATTTACCATCCCTATATCTAGTTTATATTAAATAGTTTGCTCCAAAAAACAGCAATTGTGTGTATTGATATGCAAGGCATAAAAATTAACTTAGTTTGAAAAAAACAATGTTTGAAAAATGGAATGTATACCTAACAAAAACTATATTAACTTTTGTCATATATATTGTTTTAAATGTGCCTGTACAAATTTAGATATGACATGTATAAATAACAATGTTAGAGAAGTATGCATAAACTAAACTTAAACTAACTAAAGTATTAAATAAAAAGTGGTTTAAAATATGAGTATTTTTTTAAGATGTGTGTGCGTAGAAAACTTATAAAAAATTAAAATGTGTCAAAACAAAAATCAAATGAACCTTATTTCTTATTACTATGTTACTTTAAATGTTTTCACACTAAAATATAACATTTACAAATAAAAAAATTATAAAAGAAACTGAGGTATAAAAAATATTGAAAAAGAATATCTAAGCTATACAGAAATGACACTTTAGTTAATTACTGTGCATTACTTTTCTACAAAATGGAAAATGTTTGCATTTAGTTTATTTAATAAATAGGTATTAAATTAAAGCACTCTTGACACTCTTTAGGGTTAGAAGTGTTCGGGTTAGAAGTGATCGCGTTAGAAGTGATCGGGTTATAAATGATCGGGTTAGAAATGATCGGGTTAGAAATGATCGGGTTAGAAGTGATCGGGTTAGAAGTGAACGGGTTAGAAATGATAGCGGGTTAGAAATGATCGGCTTCCCTTTTTTCAGATAATTACTTACTGTTGTAAAAAAGAAGTAATTATGAAACTGAGAAACATATCTTGTTAGAACGCTAATATGTCTTTTTCACGTTTTTAAATTAAAGCAGTAATTTCTTAAAATTACTTTAAAATGTTATAAAGAGACTTAAAATCAAACTCAACAAATTAAGTCGAGTTACTGAAAAATTTAACAAGAAATATAATTTTGCTCAGCGGGCCACATTTACATGCTCGCGGGCCACAAAATTTTCTTTCGCGGGCCGCATTCCATTCAAAAAAATAACATGCTCGCGGGCCGCAGATTTACTCTTCGCGGGCCGCAATTGGCCCGCGGGCCGCAGTTTGCCGACCCCTGGATTAGAGCTATGAAGAAAATAAGTAATAAAACAATGTATTTGATATATTCAATATTCTGACGAAGTAGAAACAGAACTCTTGTTATTCTTATATTAACATGTTTTTTATTTTACTTTCAAAACTCTTTGCTGATAAATTTGGTTAGACACTTCTAACAAAACCCAAGTTTTTTTATCAAAACTACATTTTAAAATCAATTTTTGTCTCTTAGTTGTTTTAACTTAGACTTAAACATAAAAAGTAAAATAAAAACTATATAGTTCTTTAGATATTAACATAATCGTTCCACTGTTTTATATAACACGGTTGAGCAAGCATTCGGTAGTCGCGGGAAAGTTTTCAAAAATAGCTTAGCATGCAATTTTGTTTTCGAAGTTTCTACTACACATATTTCAATTACTTTATTTTATGGGCCAGATTGACATGACAATTTCACCTTTTCGCTTTAAATTAAATTTATTTTTTTTACTTTTATAAACCGAAGTTTGCAAACCTCTAGCCTTTAGTAAAGAAAGCTTTTAAAT
This sequence comes from Thalia democratica, assembly GCF_965202585.1. Classification (NCBI taxonomy): domain Eukaryota; kingdom Metazoa; phylum Chordata; class Thaliacea; order Salpida; family Salpidae; genus Thalia; species Thalia democratica. Next base: position 51,821 of record NW_028139255.1, read on the forward strand.
AAAGTTGAAAGTCAAGAACAGTTTTATAAAAACAAATACCAAGGTGGTGGGAAATGTTAACAATTTACAAAAGTGAGAATAGAACAAGACACGAAGTACGTAAAAACTGAAAAATTGAGTTGACACTCAAATCTGTCCAGGACACAGTTAACTTTCATAAAAGTCAAAAATCTAATCAAGCCTTTAAATATGGCTAGTTTTTGACTCACAAAACATGAGTATTTTAAATTTGAGTAATGTCTATATTTTGTTAATAACACAATTTTTATAAATAAGACCTTATGTTTCAAGTTATTTTCTGTTATATACTTTAAAAGATTTGAAATTTTATGTAACCCTATATTATGGTTTATAAAAAGTTAAATATCATTAGATTACAACTGATAAAAAAATTTAGTACTTGATAAGTTTTTTAATTACTCTTATTATTTTTAAAATGGTGAAAAAAATTTAAATGATGCTCTATTTGTTTTGATATCAAATAAAATGAAGATTTAACATCTAATAAAATTTAGTTTTAGTTATTTCTGATTTAGTTTATAAAATATAAACCTCTGTATGAAAATCAAAAATTAAAAATTAAAATTAATCAACAAGTCTTATTTAGTTGATAGGTTCAAATCAAACGTTCTTAGCAGCTAACAAGTCAACCATAAAGTCGTAGCATATTTTGTTTTTCCATAAAAAAATTTAAGATATTTCGCGTAAAATATTTTAAAAGTTTATATTTTAATGATGTCACGTTTACTTTAAAGCAAATCCTTTTTAGCAAATTTACTATACAAATTTACATAGTATAATATTACTAGCTTAAAAGTTTAGCTTTATTTGTTAAGAACAATTTCTTTTGTACTAAATAAATATTTATAAACAAAATTTTACACTACTAAGTAGGTGACATACAAAAATAAACCACAAAAACGATTTTGTTCATTTAAAAGATGTTTTAAGGTGTTATAATAACAAGTTAATAGCAAATATAAACAAAACATTTAGGTTTAAAACATAGAACTAATAAAAATTCTACTCCTTATTAGTTTATAGTGTTATTTAATTGTGTGAAAAATCTTGTTGGCATTTTCTCCCCTAATAAGGAGTTGCTGGTCAATAAAGCATTCATCTTTTTGTTAAAGCACATTAAAAATGCATTTAAGTTTGGTTACTTATGTCTTGTTAAAAAAAATACTGTTTGCTTCAATTTGTTTGATATAGTCTTCGTTGAAGAACACTTTTAGTGTTCACAAGCTTTGTGCTTATGTTTCTAATCATGTAAAGAAAAAAAATAAAACTTTTTGTTGTGTATTATTTTTCACAGTTTTTAATTTAGCATTTTTTTCGTGTTGTCACCAAAATTGCAAATAAATTCAATTTTTTTATGTTTACAAACTATGATTATTAAGTTTAACAACAGTTAAACTTCTTATTAGGCGCAACCTTTTAGCTAAACCTAAAAATGAAGTTAACTAGACTAGAATTGGGCGTAGTTTATAACGAGTCTAGTAACAGCAAACGTGCTAGAAGGTTTATATAAATGATTTTTAAAATCATATCTTAAACTTAACTATTAACCTAAGCCAGTGTCGTGCAGTGTTAGCTTTCAAATTTAGTTTTACTGATTATAGTCTTGCTTAATTTATGAAACAAGTTTTTGAGTGTTTACAATTTTAATTATGATTGTAACAAGTTTTTAAATGGTTAGTTTTTTTGTATAGTATATTTTAGGAATATTTTTAGCATACAATGTTTTTATTACATTTTTTGTTTTATTAAACTGTAAAACAAACTCAGAAAAGTTTTGAAACTTACAGAAAAAAATTATCGGAGTTTTTTACAGTCTATATTTTTGAAACACTTTTGAGTTATTAGTGTTAGTTATTTATGTTTACTTTTACCAAAATTATAACCTGTAGTAAAAACGTACATACAATGTAAAAACTTGTAACTTTTAAACATCAACAGTTCAAAGTTTTTATTCTTTAACAAAAGAGAGCTAATACTCAGATTTATTTTTGTATAAAAAGATTTCATAAAGTACTTTTTATAAAAGTATGAACAACCATATTGTACGCACTTTTAGAAATACACACCTGTGTAAGGTAGGCAAAAAATCTCAAAACGAGTGGACCATAAAATTATGAGAATAAAAGTTCTTGATGTTTAATCAAACAAATGAAGTTAAATGAACAAAAACATGTCATGAACACTAAAAGGTTTTTATCTCTAACCATTAATCAATTTTTGAAGATTTTTAAAAGTAAATATTTACGATGTTCAACATTTTGGAACTAGGAGTGAATGAGTTTACAAAAGTTTTGAATAAAACTTTTAATTTTAATCTTAAGTTTTTAGTTTTAAGAAGCAAATTTAGAAAATTAGGTTATAATGCTTTAACGGATACTATTAAGAATTCTGCTTAAAAAAATAAGTACAGTAGACTACCGCTTAGGTACGCAAATTGAACCCGACCAAAAAGTGCGTACTTAGCACGGGTAGTGCGTACTTTTTGACGACATAGTATAATATGAAATTTAATTGTTTTCTTTCTTACAACTAGCCACCAAATAATTAAGCCAAATAAACAAGTCTTTTTATTTAAAATAACATTTAATACATAATTCTAATCTGCAAAATTTTTTTATAGATTTAAAAAAATTTTTATTTTTCTGTAAAAAGTTTCTACATAATACATACATTTAATATAGAAAGTCAATGTCAGTCAATAATATAAAAAAGAATATTAAGCTATATTTTCCATATTTTGTTTTGTTAGAGGGAAAGTACCAAACTACATTGTGTTTACCAAACATTTTCAAAACATCAATGTGTGTACATTTAAATTAAATTATGACTTAACTATGTTGTATTTGTAGATTTTTTTAACTTTGTCATCTAGATTTATTCATTTTACAGCTCAAATATCATTATTCTTTTCACTTTTCTGCAACCACTACATAAGTATTTAGTTTATTAACATTTAATAACAGGACTGTCACAATCTCAGGCCACTTAGAATACTCAGGATTACTCACCCTAGTTTAAAAGTTGTGAAAGTCTCAGGCTAACTCAGCAGGTTGGCCATTCTACCTGGAAACATAAAATAATCTGGAAAAACTTGATGATTGAAAGTTTAGGCAAAAAACTGGAATTTATTAGAAGTTTTAATATAACACACTTTTTTTGATATTTAAACTTGATATAAATATATGAAAAATATATAAAAAACTTAGAATTTTTTTTTGTCTTTCTGGATAAGTGCGTACTTAAGGCGGGGTGCGTACCAAAAAATGTGCGTACTTAAGCGGTAGTCTACTGTAATTGTTGGTGTTGTTATTTGTTGTTTTTTTTGTATGTTTGTTTTTTAAATTTAAATTTTATAGTAAGTGAATCAAACAGAATTAGGATATTTAAATCTTCCGACTAAGTTTTAAAATATTAATAAAAAAAATTGTAGTGTAATGTATAGAAAACTATTTTAAAGCTTTTATTAAGAAGAAAATTAAGAAATTTCGGTCAATTTGAAAACTACAAAAAAATTATATTACAAATATTTTTTGCAACACTGCTAACTTTTTTATGTTTTCTTAACTAACTCGGTTATTTAGAATAGCTTTATGACACTAAAGTCATTTAAAAATTTAATTGATTCGTATAACGTTTTAAACGATAAACAAAATAATAGTTAACTGATTATATACAAAAACAGGTAAGTGAATTGTTGTGTGAGTTGATATTTTCTTTTGACTATTTTAAACTATTTAAACGTTTAATTGTTTTTTATTTATAACAGTTAAGTAAAATTTTATAAGTTAAAAGACTCAAAACTTTATTCATTTTAAACAAGCAACATTTTTAAAAGTAAGTTTTATACGAACTTTAGTTTATATAGTTATATAGTTTATATGATAGTTTATACGTTTAAACAAAACAATTACAACTAGGTGTTTGTTTAATCTATGGATATTAGGCAAATTTATACCTATCATTTAAAAATATAAGAAGACAATTACTTTATTTTAATATTTTATTAATATCACTTATACCATTTTACTATTATTTCTCCAGACTTATTTTATTTAAACTAGTATTAAAGTAAAAACTTTAATATTCAAAAAGATAAAACAGTATAAATAAAATTGTTTATCTACATACATCTTTTTTATAAGAGTTAGTTTTACAGTAACTATTAAATGCTTTTATATTTAACCTAAAATTCAGTATTCAAATAATAAGAAACCATATTTTGTTAATATTAGCTTAAAATACAATTGATATGATAAATTTTAAATAAAAATTACTTGAAAGAAATTAACTTTTGAAACTTAAAAAAAAATTATTTAGTTATAAAGTGAAGAGAACCGGAAGTTGCTTAACTATTTTAGACATTATTTTTGCCGCTATTCTGATAATTATTGTAATATTGTTAAAACTAAATACTTTCAGTGAAAGTTTTAGTTTAATTAAAACTTTATGCTATAAAAATTGTTTCTTAATTGTTTTAGTAAAATTTTGTTTATATTTTAAATGTTTTAAATAAATCTTTATTTTTCAATACCATCTTTTTACTGAAGCGCTGTACTGTTAATAAATAATTTTTGTAATACAATTTTTTGTATATTACTTTGTGATTTTACATATTGAAATACTTTAAAAGATAAAAAATTATTTACAATGTTAATACAATAATAAAAAACACTTTGAAATCTTTGTAAGTTCATTTACTAAAAGTTTAAGCAACTGATTATAAAAGTAAGCACCTAATAAAACTCTAGGACAAATGTTGTCCTATCTCTTAAGACACAAAATTATAATAAACCTTTCACAGATAAATTTACTTCAATCAAACAGTTCAATAAAACCAATTTCTATTTTAAAAAAGCAAAAATAAAATATTATTAGTCAGTACTAAGCTCGTTTAGAAAAAATGTTTCAGAATGAAAATTTTTATGTAACTTCAGAGCCAATGAAAACCGTTGATTGACTTGAGTAACAGAAAGTAATACTTAATAGTTGACCTTTCCTTAGTAATAAAAGTCCGTAGAGCTTTAATTACATACCAAAAAGAATTAGCAAGATGTTAACTTTTAACATAGTTGGTGTGAATTATTTTGAGATAAACAGAAAACTAACCCATATCAAAAAAAGGTTATAACAATACTGTTTGATTAGTCTGTCTTAAACATAACTATTTAAAAGAGTTGAATAATAACCTTAACAACATTTAAAGCGTTAATCTATCATGTGAGCAAACGTTTTTATAATAAAAATCTTTGATGATATGTAGCTATATTTTGCTTAATGTAAATTGTCAGACTTTAAATATTTCACTAGCAAAAAACATTTTGTTTATAAAAAGTGGTTGGTAAACTTTACAATTAAGATAGTAAAAGTATTATAGAGTTATGGTAAGATTTATGCAAACCCTGAAAAGTAGTTTAGGTTAAAACTTAAACTTTATTAAAAACAAACAATTAAGCTAGGCTAGTTTCACATGTAAAAAGTGAAAACTTAAAATAAGTTAAACATAAATTATACATGTATTCATTATAATGAAAAACAGACGTTTTACTTTAAACATAAAAAAACAGTTTTTTTTTTTTTTTCTACTTAATTTACCTCATGCAGAAGACTATGTGGTTAAAATTAAAAAAAAAATTAAATCATTAAGTTATAAAAAATTCAACATATGTATAGCAAAATTAGATAAATATAAAACTTATATACCGAGAGTAATTAGTTATACCCAGTTAAATAAAAAGTTTTTAAATAAACATTACAATAGTTATTTGATTTTACTTATATGCTGCCTTTAACAAAAATACCAAAATCTGTATCAGAAAACTGTGTACAGAGTTGAAAAGTTTCAGAGTACGGGTTTCTTTTATTAAACAAAATGTAATTCTAAATTTTCAAGCATGCTCTGAAGAAACATATCTAGATTTTTTCCGTAAAAATTAAATATTTGGTCTCTAAAACACTAAAAAAGGTTTGCCTGCCTTTCTTGAGCTAGTGTGAACAATTAAAACTTCGCAAGTGAAGTGTAAGTGTAAACTTTAATTTTAAAAAAACGTTGTAGTAAAAATTACTTACGTTAATAGATATTTAATACTTTTTCTTATAAGTTGCATTTTGTATAAAATCAGTCAAAATTGTTGAACTAAATTTAACAATAATTATTAAAAATGAAAAGTCTTCCACTTAGTAAATCGTTATACAAATAAAAACTTAACTAACTGTATGCTATAAGTATACAGTTAGGAAACTAAAGGTATTATAACTATTAACTAGCCTATAAACTTATTTTATAAACAAAACTAAAACTGTTTTTTTTTACATTTCTTCTAAGTTAAAACATTTATTAGCTTAAATTTTTACATCTTTTTGTGATTTATTCTCAGAATGTACAACAAATAAATGTTTTCAATATATCGATGTTATATAAAAAAAACTACTTTTTTAATTTTACTGAAACATTTTCTTTTTTAGAACCAGCCAAAGATACTTTCAAACCTGGTTTTATTTTCATGTTTGAACTGTGTAAAACATTCCAAATACTATTAGATATTTTTATATTTGGCTTAATGTTGTATTTTTTCTTACTGTTAAGAAACTGCTTTAAGTTTACACAATCCCCATTTATCATTGAATCGGGTCTTAGTTTTTTGTCTACCTTGTTGCTTGTAGATCTAACTTTTTCATAGTATTCATTTTTAGTTTTTCCACTAACAATATTGGTTTTGACATATGGTTTTAATTTGTTAAAAGTTTCAGTATTAGTTGTCTCAGTAATAGAAGTTAATTTTCTAACTTTATTTAAATTTTTAGATATTTTTCTTTCAACATCATCAAGTTTAATTTTTTCACTTTTAATATTGGTTTTCAAAGATTGTTCTGTGTTATTAAGAATTTCAGTCTTTTTTGTCTCGGGAAGAGGTGTTAAAATTTTTATTTCGTCTGAACTTGTAGCAGTACTGCTTTCAAAGTCAAAGTGTTTACTTTCTTCACTTTCAGTATTATTTCTAATTTTTTCTTCAGATGTTGTTGCTATTTCACCCTCTGTAGTAGGAAACATCATTACCCCGTACTTTTTAGCATAATTCGACATTGTGAAATTTACTTGTTTTGATTTAAAAGTTTATTTAAAATTGCTATAATATGTTTATATTCCAAAGGTGTTTATTTATTATATCTCAAGCAATCACGTTACGCAATAGTATAAAACTTTTTAGAATCAATAGTTTGTAAGTTGCTGATTTAAGACTTAAATTTGATAACCTATGGTATATTTTATTAAAGTTTAAAACATTTTTTTTTTAAATTAAATTTAAATTTAATCAATTTTCAATGGTAATCACTTATAGATTATGTATGACAGACATAATTTAGCACTAGTTAGTATAATTCAAAATAAGTATGATTTAGAAAATATTTAAATTATTTTACAATTGAAAAGCTTAGTATTTAGAATCACTAATTTCCCCGTACTTTTTAGCATAATTCGACATTGTGAAATTTATTTCCATTCATTAGTTTATATTTTTTCATTTTTAAGGTGTTTATTTATTATGTCTTTAGCAATTACGAAATAGTATTTAAATGATTAGAATCAATAATTGTGTAAGTTGATGCTTTTAAAATTAATGTTTATAACTCATGTTTTATTTTATTAAAGTTTTAAACATTTTAATTTTTTTGTTTAAAAATTTATTTTAATCAACTTTCAATGTTATTTACTTTTAGATTAAGTATGACAGAAAAAAAATTAGAACTAGTTAGTAGAAGCTAAAATAAGTATGTTATAGTATGGTATAAAAAAGGTTTAAGTTGTTGTACAGTAATTAAGCTTAGCAATTAGATTTACCAATTCCTATAAGTCTTACTTAATCACTAAGCCAATTTAACTATAAATGTTTTTTAGAATCCAAAAAAACTTAAAGAATTAGAACTGACAAGAAGTAAAATGTTACTATCTAATTTTAATTAATAAAGTTTGTATTTTTAGGCTATTTTGAAAATGTAAGTTATAATCTGTAATATTGTTAAACAATAGTTAAGGTTTAAAAGCTTTAAAATAGCTTTAAATGTAATGTATGCTATAGTAGTTTCAGAGTTTAACTTTTTATTTTAAAGTTAAAATAAGGTAAAGTAATAATATGTATCAAAAGTTTGCATTATAAACCTTTTTTTTTTGATAAAAGAAATAATACAGGCAAATAAAAAAACCATGTGTAACTATAAAAGCTAGAATAAAAATAAACCAGAGCTTATCTATTAGACAATCAGTTTTAATAAAAAAGGCCTTGCTCTAAACAATTTTTGTGTTATTTAGTAAACAATAGAATCTTTTTGAAAATTTAGAACAAAATAATTATAAAATTGAGCGTAAAGATATATTAGCGTATCACATTTTTACTTCCTTTTAGGAAGCTGTAATCTATCATTAAAGTATTTAAATGTTTGCTCTAAGTGTTGTTTATCTCCTTTTACAAAACTATTCAAACTTTTACCTATTTTTTAGTTCCTATGTTACTAAAAATATTTTTAAGTACATTATTATACACAAAATTCAGTGTTTTTTTTTCTTTCATTTGGTTTAGCTTATTGTTTTATTACTAAAGATTAAAATATTTAAATGATAAAAAATGAAATCTAATAGCTCTGAGGAACTTTATAAGCATGTGGTGTACGACTTGATAACCGAAAGGTTCCTTTGTACACCAGGTCTTTAGACCGAACTTTTTGAGCGCCTTTCTTTATCGTTCAATAAACAATATATATATATATATATAATCATTTTGAACATTTCACAACGGATGCTTACAGTTTTGGACACAACATTTAACTATATCCGATGAGCTGCCGTAGGATTATAACAACTTTTTCAAGTTTTTTAAAGAACAAGGTTTTTGGTCTTTTTCTGGTAAAAATTTTAAGTTAAAAAAATATCTTAAGTAATATAATAACATTGATAAGATTCTATAAAGCTAGTTTAAACGTGTTCTTTAAAAAATATAATTTTGAATAAGACTAAAAAATTATTATCTTTATGATAAACCTTTCGTTTCTGATCGAAAATTTTTCACTTTACATTTTAATTTCAGGTTGTTTAGTAATTTTTGATCAAGTTCCAAATTTTCTATAAAAACTTCATAAATTTAGGTTTGTTTGTCTAACTTGTCAAAATCAACATTTATCCAGGATTCGTGGTTTTTTGGCAACCCTGGAATGGTGGGATCGAAAACCGCCAAGATTTTTGACACCAGGTCCTTAGACCAAACTTTTTAAGCTTTATTTATCGCTCATTAAAAAATAAGTTAGTTTACTCATTTTGTTTATATAGAAGATCTAGTAAGTTCAGAAAAAAAACTATACTTAACTCAAATTTATCGACTATATGATGTTTTCTCAAACAAAAGCAACTACATCTTTAGTATGGCGGTAGTTGTATTTTTATAATTAAATACTATTGATTACTCAAACAGTATTTATGTATCCCTTGTTTTTTTAACATTGAATTATATTTTACTAATCGAAATCGAGTTCCTTGACGAACACTATATCTTAAGTTGCAATATAACAAAAAATATATGCTAAACTTTTTGAAATATTACATAAGTTTTAATTACCAAAACTATTTAGATATAACTAGCTGACTACTTTTGTATTTCAACGAGTAAATTATTTAGTAAAAAAACTGGATGGAAAATATCATTTGTTAAAAAAATTACTTTTGTAATGTTTATGAAAATGACTATAACAAACAGCTCGGTATCTACATTAAATATTAATAAACTGCTCTAAGAATTAACCAGGTTTTACAAAAATAACTAACTAAATCCACTTAAGAGTGCAATAAATTTTTAAGTATAAAATTGTTATTCTTTACACGACAATATCTGAGACAAAAAAATATTTCTACCTATAATAACTAAGACTTACATTCTGTATTTAATTGTTTTTGATTTTATTTCAAGGAAAATAAACTGGTGTTGTATTATTATCGTAGTAATAAATAGTATTACAATTAATCATATAACTGCAGTGTTTAGTATTAAAATATATTAATAAGTAAATAATTTCGGTTAGAAGTTCATAATAAAAACTTTTTACTTAAACTGATTTACTAATGGTTTAATTGCTTTATTAGTATGTTTGTGCATCTGATGATAGATTGATGATTTTGAAAACTGTTTGCGTAAAAAGAGTATAAGAAACTTTACATATATTTCATTTTTAAGTTTAAATGTTCGGATACTTAAATATTTCAATGCATCTTATAACTATACCAAGTACAAAACGAATAAAACATTCATAAGTTGTCGTACTCTTGATAATGAGTATTTATTTGAAAAAATACCTATGGTAAATGACTGTTTGACTACTACTTATTTATCAAAAATTATACTTATTTCAAAACACATTATATTTATTTTATTAGTATTTTAATGCAACCAATTTAGAGGTATTATTGGAAATTGTTTGGAAATGCAGTTTAAATTTGGTATATCATGGTAGTAATGTATCAGATTAGAGCTTCCAATATAGTACTTTAAAGTCTAAATGTTCGAATACTAGAATGTTTATATAATACCTCTAATATTATCTAACTATAGTCAGTACAACACTAATAAAACATAAGTTGTCAAAATGACCTAGGGAGTTGTAAGTTTTAATAAGTGTAAATAAGTTGATTTCACATTTTAGTTACTTTTAATGAAAGCCAGCTTAAGACGACAGCTTCTCAGTTTATCATGTTTCAATTGTAAATAAATTTTTGATTTATATCCTGGACAAGACATTATACTGTATCCGTGGTGAACGGCTCAATAACAGAAAGCTTTTTATATGTTCTTGAAACAGACTTTTCGATTGTTTTTTTTTGTGTTAAATATAGTACAGAAAATGGTTATAATTGCCTTGTTAAAAGTTTTCTTGTAATAATATAAAACTAAGAATAACTATGATACATGTTGCCAAAAGTTTTTGAGAATTATCTTCCAGGTTTTCATAAATACAAGTCTATTTTAAGTACAAAATTAAGTTCAAAATAAAAGAGTGTCTTAAATGGTACAACATTTATAAAAAACTGTTTAGCCTACTATAAACGTGTGGTTTTTATTAATAAAATTTTGATGATATCGAAAAAATTTATCGATATAATAGATTTTTTGGGCCGAAACGAAACTTTATTACTTTTTATCAGTAGTCTTCTAAAATGAGCAGTGTACACGAAATTTATTTTGGAGTTCATGAATCGTAACTTCAAAACTATCATAAATATTTTAATTTACACCAGATATTCTAGAGTTTTGATGATGAAGAGCAATAACAAAACTTTTCGGTTGCCTTTAGAGAAACCTTTGGGAACCCTGAACTAGATATTACGGGAAATTTGAAACTTATACTAGATATTCTCACATTGGCGTACAGAGAATATTAATTTCGCATTTTAGGGTGCACAGATTTTGATTTGCTTGAAGACCACTACTTAATATATATAAATTAAATTCAAGCTTTTTTTATTTCTCAAGTTCCAGGTTTTTTTTTAGCCTAAATTGTCAAATTCCAGTTTTTTTTTTTTGCAACTCTCATTAGATAACTTAATTGTAAAGAATCAAGTTTTATTTACATTACATTTAATGGGTTGAGATGTAAAAGCTAGAGATTTAAGTTGAAGTAATAATAAGGTTTATGTAATAATGTCATTATTCGTAATACTCTTTATGACAAAATTCCACAATAAAAATCTGCCTTTTTTCAAACATCACCCCATTACTACTTGATTTACTTTTTCGCTACCTCACTAGTTACTGCCCCTTTTTGATAAAACTTTGGGGAACCCTTCATTAGAATATTACAACAGCTTATGAGAGGGAATTTAGGTTAAAAGGCTGAAGTTCAAGAATGCTAAGTTTTAGCTTTGAAACGAAGTGTTGGGAGAATAAAGTTGACACGCAATAATGGAGCATTTGCAAACTACTATTGATTTAATATTTAATCACATTTTGCAGAACTAACTTAAATGACATTATACTGAAATTTTAAAAATACAATTAAAAATCAACCTTGTTTTTAGTTGAAGTAATTCAAGAAATCAATTATATAAAAGACACATGGCAGAAAATATCAATTTAATTCGTGAAAAATAATAAAATTCCAACAAATAAAATAGTTCTGTACACAATCAACCGAAAAGAAACTGCTTTATTTTCATCATATCCAAATAATTAGTCTAAAAACTAAAACTTATAAAAATTTTTTGGTCGAAAAACTATTTATTTTAAACAAAATAATTTACACTAGAGGACAAAAATTAAACTAGTTTTTAATAAAAACCTCAAAAAACGTTCGGACACTACATGTTATGACATCACAATATGTATGATATTTAGTTTTGACGTCACACTTAGTAGTAACCGCGTCCGTAACCTCCCCTCTGTGGCGCCCCCGGTGGCGGCATTCCGCGTCCTTGTGGGTTCATCGATCCTGGTGAGAAAAAAAAAAAAGTTATTGGTATATTGTTCAATTATTTTTAGTAATTATTCCCTTGCTAACTTGGGGACTAATCAAGCTTGTAGAATTGTATATTTTATTTTATTTTTTATTATGAAGTGACATTTGTTCACTAATATAAAAAAAAAATTCACAGAATATCAAAACCTGATAAATTTAATGCGTGGAACCATTATATATTTATTTGTTGAGTAAATTAAAATCCACGATACTGAATGATACGCACCAAACTATCACATCATTTTAATAAAATATTAAAAAATTTAAAACTTAGGGGGAATTAATTTAAATTGTAATTAAGTTCCTCCAATGAGAAAAAAATGAAGTTTATAGGATAACTTTGATAAAAACTATAGCAAAAAAATATATTTATATTAATATTCTATTTCTAAATAATTTAAAACTTACAAAATATTTAAAAATTATTTACTTTCAGGAAGGAAAATATTTATTTATTGTTAATAGCCAGTATTTATTTCGGCCATCATCAACGAAGTTGAGATGTTTTATGCAATCGATAATAAACAATGAACTTTACCGCAAGATCAACAACAACAGCATCCGAGACAATCCTACGACCGGTTTCGTCCTTATTAGGACTCATCAGGCAGGAATAGTCGCGAGAAACCGCTATTGTGATCTTAAACAAGCGGGCTTAAGTACGAAGTACTGATCAAGTCATTTTTTCAACTTTACCCACAAACGATCGCTTCAGTAACAATAACCTTTATTTCAATTTAAGCAATAAAATCTTGCCATTTAATGGTATAACAAATAAAACATAATAATTAATGAAAATTATTCCAACCTGGCATTGGTCCGCCATGCATGGGTGCGCCCATTCCCGGATGAGGGGGTCCCCTCATTTGGGGCATGTTTGGCGGCATTCCGCGGCCCGCAGCTCTGCCCATTCCGGGTCCCATGCGGCTGGTGAGGAAGTTGTTGGTCTGTTGAAATAAATATTAGATAAAGTAAACAAAAATTGTAGGTATGTAAGTTATTTATGTTATTTAAACACTCTACTGGTGAGAAATTGTCTGTTTGAAATTTAATCAGATTAATCATTACTAAAATAACTATAAAAATAATAAGTAGTAAACAACTATTCATTTAGTGCTAAAAATAAATTTGTTTCTTGTCTTGTTTGAAAATAATTCTACTTTGATGTTGACTGGACAGATATAAGAAACTGAGACTGCTCAAGTTGTTTTCATTATACTATAACTCGAAAAAAACTCTGATAAAAGCATCTGGTAGCTCATAAAAACATACGTGCTACGAGATCAACTTGTAAAAAAGTGGACTTTACATATATTTAGTTTTCATATGCATAAATCAAATTAAATTGAATTAGTGAATTTTAAATACAGCAAGCTATATGGAAATAAACAAGTAATAATTATTTTAATAAGATTTTTTCTTTGCACAAAAATAACTTTATATTTTATATAAATAAACTAAAATATTTGAAGCAACATAGCAAAAAACAAGTTTTAAATATAAATAAGAAACGAAAAACGTTATATTTAAACCAAAAATAACATTATAAAAAGTTTATGTACATTTTAAAAAATTTGACCTAATTTTTCAGATTTATTAAAATATAAATCATTGTTCAAGATACAAATATTCTACTATGGCACGGGTAAACTTTTAAAGTGTAATAAAAATTCACATAAATATATACAACAAAATACTTTTTTATAACTATAACCTTAACTTTTACCTTATAAATTACAGAAAATATAACAAAACTAGCTAATAAAAATAAACTTCAATATCTCCATAGATATTTAACTTTTTTCTAGTGCACTCTGAAAACTAAAGTATCAATCTGAAATTCAATATAAAAAAATTAAATAAATAAAATATAAACCCATTTGAAACCTAAATTTCTTAAAAACAGCAATCATTAAAACTAGATTAAATGGGTGAGCAAAGAAGAACTAACTTGAAATTATAAAACTTAAAAAAAATATATTTTAACACATTGTTTGTTTAAACAAAAGCTTTAAAAATCTGAATTTTTCTAAAAGGAGAAATTTATCTGAGCATGCAAATTAACAGCTATTTATTGTTTCTCTAACAAACAAAATGTTAAACAAATAAAAATAACTTCTTTAAACTACTAGCTATTAAAGGTCAAAATATATCTCAAACTAAATTAGACTCTATATTATTAAATATAATTCTTTAAATGATAACATAAACTTTTATTTAATTTATAACTATACTTTTTTGTATCACCATCTCAGTATAAGTATACGTTAAAACCATTTTCTTGATATGATACTTATTTCAACAAAACCATTTCCATACAACTTGTAACTTGTAAAAATAATTTAAAAATTACTAACCCCTTTGCAGAAAACTAGCAAAAAAAATCATCTAAACGACAACCTAACTATTTATGTAGAGGAGGTCTATAAATTATAGAAAAACTGAACATGTACCCAATTTAACAATCATCGATATTCCCATACTGTTTACAATACTACCCCAACGAATTGTAAGTATTTATTGCATCATTAGATCATGTTTATCTTGAATTAACAAAATTTAAAATTAAATTTAGTGGGGGCCCATTAATGCTCAGACTCACTAAATGCTTTTCCATCAAAAAAACTAATCTTCATAATAGACTTAGTATACAGAAAAACAACTACCAAGCCACTATAACGTTCATAAGAACTTCAAAGAGTTTTGTAAAATCCCTTATTGTGATACAAACTTGTTTCTGTGGTGGAGGTCCGTCAACTGACATTCCTACTAAATGTTACCCTCCAACATTACCAATAACCCATACAGACAAGACTTGAAGGACTACTTAGGCAACTACATCCACAAAATTGCAACAAATATAATATAAAATCCCCTAAACAAATACCTGTTTCCTTTGAGGAGGTCCGTCAACTGACATACTGACTAAATATTTTTACCTCAACAGAACCACCCCAATAACCCAAGTAAAACATCAAATCATTACAATGCTTATTACAACCCTACTAACTGTCAAAACTTATAGTGTAACAAAAAAAATCCCTTAAACAAATACCTGTTTCTGCGGTGGAGGTCCGTCAACACTCATACTCACAAGGTGTTGTCCCCTTAACAAAACCATTATACTAATAATGCTTAACTACAACTAGATAATTAATAAATGCTTATCATTACACTAAACACAATCTCAAATTTCAAAAAAATCCCCTACTGTGACACCAACCTGTTTCTGTGGAGGAGGTCCGTCAACGCTCATTGAAACGAGGTGCTCTCCCCTCAACAGAACCATTCCCAGCGTCCTCCTCTCCTCCTCGGGTCCTCCCTGCTGAGTTTTCTTCCTCCTCATCCTCCTGTACTCGTCGCAGTCAACCAGGATCAGGTTCATGTGCTTGTCGAAAGCACGGAAGTAACCCACGAAGGTCCTACCATCCTGAAATGTTAAGCAAAATATGTTTATTTCATTATGATATTACTTCATATCATAGCTGGTGTATAAGATAAGTGTGTTTGTATAGTTTTATGTATAGTACATTATGTAAAAATTTTGTTAGCCTTAGTAGTTCATGTGCTTTTCGAAAGCACGGAAGTAACTAACAAAGGTGCGGCCATCCTGTGAAAAGAACTAATTCTAAACTTTCTATTGTTTTAGTTAGTTTAGCATTAGTTTAAGTTCTAGTAATATGTAATAATGTGCTAATTGTGTTAGCTGACTTTTGATTTAAAATTTTTATGTGCTTGTCGAAAGCTTTGAAGTAACCTACAAAAGTTCTACCATCCTGTTAAAAGAACATTATTAATACTTTTTTTTTGTTTTATTTATATGCTTGGCAGTCCTGAAATAAGAAAGAATATTGAATGAACACAATGATTTATAAAATTGATTATACTTTAGTATTTAATTTTTGTCCTAGTTTATTTATTATCATTTTGTTTTTTACATATGTTCATGTGCTTGTCAATAGCCCTGAAGTAACATACAAAGGTTCTACCGTCCTTTATAGAGAAAGTTAAATTTGAAAAAAATTAATTGTTTGTCAAAAAAAAAATTTCTAAAATTTAAGGGCTGAGCTTAGAATACATAGGTAAATAGGTTTTAGTATTCTGTGATGAAAAACTTAAGTCCATCTTTGAACCATTTGTTTTTTCAAAAATTTTCCAAATTTCTTCAAAGATACTGTAAAGCTATTTTAAATGTGTTATTAAATAAAGAATTAATAAATGACACTTTCATTATAAAAATCATGATTATTTTCATAATAAATTTTTGGATCTCATCAAAATTTCTCCACTTTAAATAAAAAAAACTATTAAAATTCCAGGATTTTTTTTATCTCAAATTCTAGTCTTTTTTAAGGATTCCAGGTATTTTGGCAACACTGATATGATTAGCTTTCAAAAATAAAGTGATTTAACCCCTACAGCCTTTAAAAGATTTTCAAATCATTATGTTTTAACTTTCCACAATCAGTCTGGAAAAAAATTTTTACTTAAATGGTTCTCAAATGAAAATATAAGGTTTTCATTAAATAGTTTTGTCATTAAAAGATAAAGACAATTTTTATAGAATACAAAAATTTAATTAAAACTTAAGATATAGTAAGTCTTGTTAAGAGTTTATTTAATAAATTTAAAGTTTTACTTCATGGCCCAATCTTATTCAAATTTAAAAAATGGTCATTTTCTTCTAGGTTTTTAGCTTAGGACCTCATAATTTCAGAAAATGATACTTTTATTATTAGAAAGATAATTGCATTTGATTGTTTAAAATCAAGTATAAAATAATATTTGTAATAATTATTTTTCAGAGAATGAAAATTATATAAGTTCTTTAAATCTTAAGTAAATTATTAACATGTTGTAGAAAAATACACTTAATTTTTTTAGAAAAAGAAATGCTTAAAAAGCGTAAGAGGTAGTAGAAATTTAATGGCTTAGTTTTTTTGGGCAGTATTTTCCCTTCCATAAAGTACTTATTGAAACCCATAGTTTTGATTCCTTATACTGAAAAGTTTAAAAAGTTGCAAAAAAAAAACAACTGGTCGTTGATAAAAATAATCAAAATAAGGTTTATGAAAATGTCTCACTACCGTATGGCCTTAATTTTTTATGTAAATTTTGACAAAAAAAATTTGAATAAAACTATTTTAAAAAATAGATATCATTAGAGTTAAGGGCATAGGGGGGCAACCACCTTTTTTATCAATTTGATCTTATTTTATATAGTTTTTACTAATCTACAAGATGCTTTTTACAGATTTTAAAGACTATAAATAATTTTTGAGATATAGCAAGCCAAAGTTGGAGACTACAATAGGTACCTTATAGGAGGCGGAAACTAAAACAAAGAATAACTAAAAATTAAACTCATCCTACCTTGGGATAATTACCTCAAACTTTGTGGAAATGTTTCTTGCAATGTTAAGAAAAAATTTTTGGTAACAAAATTTAATAACAATGTTAAAAAACATTAATTAATACATATACTTAAGAACAAAAAATAATAAAAAAAATACTGTTTTTTTTATCATTGTTGTTATAAAATTTTTATTTCTTAATACAGGAAGGTTTTTTAAACTTATTTATTTACCGCTTGGAAATATTTTATTAATTTTTGTTATGACAGAATTTTATAAATATAATAGGGAACATTTTCTTTCGTTTGAAATAATTATTTCAAAAAACGTAGGAGATAGATTTTTACTGATTTCTAGTTATTCGAAATTTGAGTTTCCGACTATAGTTTTAGATTCACCTGTAAGGTACCTATTGTAGTCTCTGACTTTGACCAGCTATATCTCAGATTATATTTTCAGTTTTAAAAATTTGTAAAAGAAAACTTGTAGCTATTTCTCAACTTAATAAGATCAAATTGTGAAAAAGTAATTTACCTTCCTATTATTAAAACTAAAAGTAAAACATAGAAAATTGTTTCTATATGATACATTGATAAATTTAATAAATTCTTATAAACTATGTTTTTAAGTAAGTAAAAATAAACTACTTCAAGTTATTATTTCTACAAACAATTATAACATTTTTAAACTATTCAATTTTATTTTTACTAAATCATGATAATAAAATTATAAAATAGCTTAGACTGAATCTTATAATTATTATTATCTTCTGATCTACTTCTTTTTTTAAATAGTAATTTTTACAGGCCATAAGTTTTTTGTAAATTTATTCCAGGTTTTTAAATAAATATGTTTTTTGATCCAAATTTAGTTTAAAACTGAAGTTAAAAAAAACTGTCATAAATAACAAAATCATAATAAAAAATAAAACTAATTTAAATGTGTTTGTTGATGATTTTTTTGTATACAAAAATAATAACTTAATGACAGTTTTTTACTTTAAAAAATTGTAAAACCACAGATTTATAAGTTGTTGTTTTTAGAAATTCAAGGTTTTTTTTAACTTATTAAGGGCATAGGGGGGGGGTAAACACCCTTTTTTGGTTTTTGATCTTATTTTATATAGTTTTTACCAAGCTACAAGATGCTTTTTACAGATTTAAAAAGTTCAAAATAATTTTTGAGATATAGCCAGTCAAAGTCGAAGCCGACAATAGGATCCTTATGGGAGGCGCAAACTAAAACGTCAAATAACTAGAAATCACTAAAAATCTATCTTCTCCTACGTTTTTTGAGATAACTACCTCAAATTTTCAGGAAATGTTCCTTGCAGTATTTAGAAAATTCTGTCGGAACAGAATTAAAAAAAATTAAAAAATAAAAATTTTATAACAAAAAAACAAAAAAAAAACTGTTTTTTTTGTTTATTTTTTATATAAAATTTTTATTTTTTATTTTTTTAAAAATTCCTTCCGACAGAATTTTCTAAATATATCAAGGAACATTTCCTGAAAGTTTGAGGTAGTTATCTCAAAAAACGTAGGAGAAGATAGATTTTTAGTGAAATAGTCTATTTTTGCAGTTTTAGTTTGCGCCTCCCATAAGGATCCTATTGTCGGCTTCGACTTTGACCGGCTATATCTCAAAAACTATTTTGATTTTTTTAATTCTGTAAAAAGCATCTTGTAGCTTAGTAAAAACTATATAAAATAAGGTCAAAAACCAAAAAAGGGTGTTTACCCCCCCCTATGCCCTTAAATTACAGATTTTTTGCCTTAACTGTTTAATTCCAGGTTTTTCTAAGATTCCTAGGTTTTTTGGCAATACTGTTTTTAAAGTTGATAAATATATTGTTCTTAATTAATTTTGCTTGATTTTGCTAAAATTTATTTAATTAAAACATTTAGTTGTGCAAACAAATCATTTACATTTAGTTTAGTAAAAAAACTAAGTCTGTGTACAATTATGGTTTTACTTATTAAAGATTGTTAGTTTAATATTGATAGTTTGTACTTGACAAAAAATATCATTTTAATTTTTTAATACTAAAAAATATTTAAATTTTGAAGTTAAACTATTTTCAAAGTTTAATGTAAGATTACTTTAGTGGAAACTTATCTAATGAATAAACAAAATTAGCAATAATCTGTCTGAATTTAGATAAATACAGCTATTAGTTTTTTTTGTATTTATTATACTACAGAGAGTACTAATTGTTTTAATTAACAAATCTACATAATTAAATTTACAGCACTGGCTTGAATATAAAGTTTTTTGATAGCTGTTGATTTTTATTACTTTATAAAGTATAATTTGTAAAACTATTTCTGGTATAATTTAAAAAATTAGATGGTTTAAAACTTTTTAAAATAAATATATTATATGCATTGTCAGTAAAGAAAATTCAAAAGTAAACTGAGGTTTACTTTGTTTTTTTTTTCAAATTGATTTTAATTAAAAGTTTGGTCTTAGCTGTCACATACTTTTTACCTTGAGCAAAAGTAAAGTAACTTTTAAAATGCAACGAATCAAAGTATATAAGTATTCAACAAAAGTTATTAGATTCCTTG
>NW_028139255.1:72354-119404 GCF_965202585.1 Thalia democratica
AATTATGATAAAAGGTCTTCACTGGTTTTAAAAAATACTGCTTGAAAATACACAAAAGTTTTAACTCAATTATGTTAACTTTTGCGCACGGCACGGTAATGAGCAAAAACATTAAAATCTTCAAAAAATTTGCATATTAGAAAAAACTTTTTGAAACTTGAAGCGCTTGTAGAATTTTTCAGCTAGTTGAATCTGTTACAATTATGCAAGTAAAACTCTTTGTAAGTATATTTATTGAATGCAAAATGTTATGTTTTTAATATTTTATGTAATTTGTTGTATAACACTGGATAGAAATTATTTGTTTTCGATTCATAGACTAATTTAATATCAAACTTATCGCCCAACTTAAAACTTACACTTAAGTTTACAAACCAGTTGCAACTCATAACGAGTATCAACTTTTGCACGCGGCACTAGACAAGTGTTTATTGAGAAAATTTGACGCTTTGTAAACTTTTGCATATACTGAATCGGGCGGGAAAATTATTAAGTGTTTTTTTTCAAGCTTGTTTTAAAGAGAACTGTTTATTTCAATTTTGTTAAAATTTATGAGAACTAACATAGTTTTTTACAAAATGTAAAAATTAAATCTTCTTAAACTTAGATTTTAAAATGATTCATTCATTTTCTTACTATAAGTTTTACACTGTTAAACCTAACATATTAACACATTTAAACTTAATTCATTTATTTTGTTTAAAAAAGACAAAATTATCAAAACAAAGTAAAATCGAATGCTTAGACGTTTTAAATTTCTCTAAACTCAAAAGAAATTATCAAAAATGTATCATTAAAATGTTTTGAAAATACTTTATGGTGCAAAAACGAATATAAAATGTTTATCAAATACTTCAAACTTTCAGTATAGACTGAAGTTTTTGCAATTAAACAAATTATTACGCACTTTAAAATATGCTGAGTGCACAACTTTTAAAATACACGTACTTACAAGTTGTTCTCAGCAGACAAATAAAATGCAATTAATCTAGATCTAGTAGACGTTTATTAGTATACATACAGACGCGTATATACATATCAGTATGCAAGTATATAATTTATTTAACTATTGAAGTATTTTTTAAGGCTTTACTTTCTAAAACTATTTATCTTTTTTGGATAGTTTTTTGTTCAGAAAAAATTTAGAAAATTTACTTTTAAGTATAATACGTTTTATCAAAAACTATGATCATAAAAAAGCGTTTGGCTGTCAATAAATCTATATGTTTAATTTTTATGTGATTTTTTAAGTGATTTTTTTTGGTGTAACAAATCATTATGAAAACGTAAAGTCTTTTCTTTTGAGTTTTTATGATTTGTTTATGGTTTACATCAAAAAATGTTAGAATTACTTAGAATATGAAACTTAGTATAATTTTTTTTGAAAAACAAAAACAATTAAACACTCTTATTTAACTTTATTTAGCAAAAACGACCATAGCTTGATTTTTTGTTTCTTTAAGCTTTAAGTATTATTGATGTACACAAACATTTTTACAAATCGAAATAAAAATCGAACGTTTTAAACGTTGTATGTTTTAAACCTCTTTTTTTTGTTCTAATTAATATACAAACTAGTTATACTTTGGTTATAAATATTATGTATCGAGTATTTATTTTGAAAAATTAAGTTAAGATATCACTTTTGAAATCGTACGTTTCTATTTAACTTCTTACTTTTACAAGTATTTTTTGATATACTTTATTTCAACGACCAAAAATGCGTTTTTAATAAAGTTTATTTTTTTTAATCTTATTTACTTTTAAGTCATCAAGAAGTTTCTACGAACTTATTCAATAAAATTTAGTTTTTTAAACTAATAAGTTAATATTTCAAGGAGTTTCAAAAATATTACCGGTATTAGCTTTTACTATATTTGTACAAAAGATTTTTAGTAACGCTTCACAAAATCAATAATAATAAAAGCATTATTTCGTGTAATTCTAAAAGTCGAGAATTTACTTTCCATCTAAATGGCTCAACGGTTTGATTTATAACAAAAGCTTTCTTCACGGGTTATAAGTCAAGAGAGTTTGTAGTTTTGTACTATCTAGGTTTGTAAATTACTTAATACAACCAGGTTTAAATCTAAATAACAGTAAAAATAAAAAATAATGAAAAATATCAAGTTCTATTAATATAAAAAAACATTTAAACTATTAAAGACCTGATGGTTTTACTTTACAAAACAATAACAAAAGCAAATATTTCAAGCAATTTTCATAATCCACTTTAGTTGGACAGGCTACTTTTGTTTACTTACATATCAAGTAAATTTAGAATTAAAAGCTTTAATCTCTCACTTTCACACAAACTCAGTTGAAATATTTGTTCGACCGCAGAAGCTAAAAATACTTTTAATCAAGATTGAAAATATTAAATAAAACATTTCACTCACAATTGATGTTCTTACAATTATATTTTAAAAATCTTATAAAAATATCTATAAAATATAATAAATTAGTATAAACATTACTAAAAAATCTCATAAAAATCTAATACTTTTGAATTTTCTGGTGACTGTATATTAAGTACAATGAGATACAATTAGTACAGTTTTGTTTGTTTACTTTTTCACAAGTTAAAAAAAACTTATTATCTGTTTACGCACACATTTAAGTAGTATTTATAAACTTACTTAATTATTGAGTTAAAAAAAAATGACAGAGTAATGTGTTCCAAGTGAATTCTTTTCGAATAAGATTTACAGTTTGAAAATTAGCTTTGCGGTGATACATAGAAGTTGTATTTTCTAAAATAGTAAAAACATAATTAATTATAAACTCTCTGTGAAACTCGACTCTCTACCAGAGCAAATAAATGTCGCATTTTTATTTAGACGTGAGGTTTAAAATAAATTAAAAAATAATTGTTTATCTGTTTATATTTTCATGGCGACTCTTTTTTAAGTAGTTTGCGACAAATTTGAATAGTATTTATAAACTCGTTGGGAAACTCGATTTTCTACAAATAAAAAAAAAACTGATCGCCTTTTTATTTAAACATGAGATTTAAGCTAAAGTAAAAAATAATTCGATTTTTGTGACTTTTCATGGCGACTCTTTTTCAAGTAGTTTGCGACAAATTTGAATAGTATTTATAAACTCGTTGGGAAACTCGATTTTCTACAAATAAAAAATAAACTGATCGCCTTTTTATTTAAACATGAGATTTTAACTAAAGTAAAAAATAATTCGATTTTTGTGACTTTTCATGGCGACTCTTTTTCAAGTAGTTTGCGACAAATTTGAATAGTATTTATAAACTCGTTGGGAAAATTCATTTTCTACGAATAAAAAATAAAATGATTGCCTTGTTGTTTAAACAAACTAAAAATAGTGCACAAAAAACTTAAAAGATGTTATAAAATAAGTGTTTTGATATTTTTGATTTTTACATGCTTTTCAAAAAATGTCATTAGAAAAACTTTTATTTTTTTTAGTTGTTATCGGTATAGCAATGGGAAGTATTTGATAATACTTATCGAATTTTTTTAACGAAGCTTGTAACTTTTAATGTTAGCATAAAATCAATGCTAAAAAACTATTTTAGTATCTTTTTTACTTATCAATAATTTTTTAAAAGTGTAAACTATAAAAAATTTTATTTAATATTTTCAAAAGTTGCTTATATAGAAAATGAAAACTTTTAGTATAAAAAAGATGTATATTTCAACAAGAAGTCAAATCTATCACTTTTCATTACAGTTGGTTTAATTCGTACATGTTTGTGTTTTTGTTTATTGGCCTGTTTTAATTGAAAAAACATGCTATCAATTTCTTTGAGGTAGATTAAAGATAAAACCTATATGTTTTACTCTTGTAAAAAGCATTTTAAGCCGTTGAAGTATATATAAGAACAATTTTTAATGAATTATTTAAAATTATGCACTTAAGTAATTGGAAAGTTTAACATCGTAAACGAGTAAGTTTAACTATTTGAACATACCACATATCTATTTATTTCTTCTTTACAAATAGTAGTTTTGTATTTGAATAAATTTTTTATAATCATTTGTGTTTATTGCATATTAACTAGTTTTTTTATTTAAATATAAATGCAAAATAAGGTTAAAACATATTTTCAGAGTAATGTAATTTTTCATATATTACCTTGTTTTCTGTTATAAATCTTATTCAATAAAATCTTTCATTTATAACTTTTATAAAAATTATATTCTTTACTGACCCACACTATATGAAAATTTTGTTTTTCTAAAAATATGTTTCATTCTAGTACTATGGGTATGTTTACAGGTTTTTAAAACAAATTATGAAACGATAAAAAACTTAAAATCTTATTTCATTTTACCAAAAAAAATGCTAGTTCAAGTATGTAAAAAACGTCTTTGTTTAAACCAAGACGCTTTAATCTTAATCCATTTTTTTTCCTATTTTGGTACTTTTTTAGCTAAATTTTTAATAACGATTTTAAAAAGTCAAAAATGCTTTAATCATATCAATTAGTTCTATTTTGAGAACAAAATGTAAAGTTTTACGTAGGGTTTTTCAAACTCATTCAATTGTGGTGAAACTAGATAATCAAATAAGCAAGAGTTTAGTTCTCACTTTTACTACTAACGTCGATATTTATTTAAGTTAAGTAATATATCAACACTCAGTGAATTAAAGTTGTGGAAATAGTATTCTGAAGTAAAATAACAATTTTCTAATATAAATACTGTAAACTATACTTAAAAAGCAGCTTATTGAAATACAACAAGTTTGATTATTTTTACATATTGTATTTTACTTCAGATTACTTCTTCTTTAACTAGCAAGTTCAAAAAAGAAATAATATCTTATAAGTTAATACCAGTGTACTTTTTTAGTTTTTATTTTAATTTAAACTATTTTATTCACGCTTTAGGCAAGAAATTAAATATTTTTCAAAATAAAGTAAAACCAAACTCTCTAATAAGGCAATAATTTAATTTCTTATAAAAAATATTAAGTGTAAGCCAGTGACGACGGGTGGTCTTTTTGTTAGTTGGTGTTGCAGATTGGCACTGTAAAGTGAAAAAATCCCCTAGTTTGAACCATTTGGATAAAAATCTTAAAGGTTATATAAAGAAATAGTAAAATTGTTAAGCAGAAAACATTTAACATATAGTTTGAATGCATACTAGTTTAAAAAAAAAAGTATATCTTATACCTTTTTATATCCATTAACAACAATAGCAAATTTTATAGTTTCTGTATTTGCACAATTATAAACTTACTAACTTAAAATTGACACTTAAATTTTTAGTAATAAAAAACATTTCTTAAAGAAAATAATTAGCGTAAATAAATTGAAAAACAATAACAAGATATTGAAGTCTAACAACAATAAACAATTATCTAAAGCAGCCACAGCTTTTGTCAATTAACAAAAAAAAAAGAGTATAGTTTATCAAATTTAACATAAAAGTTTTACAACAACCTACAGGTAATAATATCTGATAGTAATTTACTACTGAGGTCGATATGCACTTAAGTTTAGTAATATATCAACATTCAGTGAATTAAAATTCTGTAAAAAGTTTTCTAAAGTAAAATAATACTTTTAAAGTAAGTATTGTAAATTATATCTAAAATAGCAGCTTTATTTAATTGTAACAAGTTT
Source organism: Thalia democratica (assembly GCF_965202585.1). Taxonomy (NCBI): domain Eukaryota; kingdom Metazoa; phylum Chordata; class Thaliacea; order Salpida; family Salpidae; genus Thalia; species Thalia democratica. Next base: position 77,963 of record NW_028139255.1, read on the forward strand.
GATTATTTTACAGGTCGTATTTTATTTGAGATTAATTCTTCTTTTGACTGGTAAATTTAAAAAAGAACTAATACCTTATAAAATACTATCAGTATACTGTTTTAGTTTTTATTTTTATTGAGAATACTTCATTCACGCTTTAGGCAAGAATTTAAATATTTTTGATAATGAAGTAAAACCTGACTCTCTAAAAAAGCAAAAAAAAATCTTTCTTTTAAAAGATATTAATTGTAAGCCAGTGACGACGGGTGGTCTTTTTGTTAGTTGGTGTTGCAGATTGACACTGTCAAGTAAAAAAATCCCCTAGTTTGAAACATTTAGATGAAAATCTTAAAGGTTTTATATAGAAATAGTCGGTTTTTTAAGCAGAAAAATCTTTAACGTAAAGCTTAAATAAATACTAGTTCGGATATAAAAGAATAAAAATACAATATAAATATATATCACTTTCAATTTTTAACAACAATAACTTCTTTTTAAATTTAAAATGCATGAAAGTTTCTGTATTTGAACAATTAAAAACTTAATAAATTAAAATTGACACTTAACTACAATAAAAAAAATCGTAAGTAAATTGTAAAATAAACCTAAAAACATTAACGTCTAATATTAAAATAAATATCATTCGTATCGTGTTACCGTGAACAATTAAATTAAAACTCGTTTTATTAAAAATAACTCATTTGTGCAGAAAACTCTTGCATAATCTGTTACGGATTCACAAAATGCTTCGGACTAATGTTCGAATTGACTCACGAAACCTGGTTAGAAGGCAAATACATGTGTTTGAGTGAAAATCATTGAACAAAATACATCTAAAGCAAGCAGAAGTCAACCAACTGGTTTGTTGTTTGCTACTGGACGTAGTTTTCAGTTGATGTCAGAAACAAATGACGTCACAAATCGGATCGAAGAAGGTCCACATTATGACGTCATAAAGAGTTCGTTTAAAGGTTTTCGAAAGAATCTCGATAACGGCATGGTATACAAGGAGCAAAATATTGAGAAAGGAGAAAAAAAATTGGTAAACTATATTAGACATGTTGAAGTAAAACTTTGAATAATTATACGATGCTTTGTTTATACTTTTAATTAAGTTTAAATAAAAGACATATACAAGTGATATACAATGCTACCACTATGTAATCTCATTTAAAAATCAAAACTTTATTTCTTGCTGAAACCTTATCAAATCATGTGCTAAATTAAATAAAGATTCAATGGAGTGGTGTAAGTATAAGAACTTAACTCTTTTTTTATTGCCCAATTATACCACACTTTACGTACTGGAAGGTAATTTTAAAAGTGATTGTGAGCTTTTATAAAACATTTTATTTGCTTTGTATGACATTTTAGAAAGTTTTATAAATTATATGAATATTTATCTTTGAGAAAATGAAAACTTAAAAAAAAAACTATCTTAAGATTAGACACTTTTATTCATACTGTAAAATTATTAAACAAACACAATAAAAATTAAGCTTTTTTAGTTTGAACCAAATTAAATACTGTAATTAATAATGATCATGCAGTTTTTGTTATGTTTATGTAGTTTGTAAAAGTTAAAAACTCGACAAAAAGTTAAATTATATTGATACTTAGAAACAAATTATTCTAAGACTAAAAATTTGTAGCATAGTTACCAGACTTAACCAGCTGGGAACCAATCATTTGAAACAAACAAACTTTTGATATAGTTGAACTAAAATTATTGCAACTCTGCTTTTTACTACGTAGTTTGATAAAATCAAAAAACAACATTTTACTTTAAAATCAAAACACAAATTACATTATTTATGTTTAGAAACAATTAGTTTGTGACTAAATACTAATAAACTTACAACGAAGTTTTTAACAACTACTTAATTTTATACTAGGTACAAATAATACTAAACTTTTTTTAAACTTATTAAAATATAACAAATAACAGAAAAAACCTAAGTTTAAGTTTGAACGAACCAAACAAGCTTATTTATACTAATAAAACTACAACTTTTATACTTAAAACAAAACAATAATAATTTAACTAAAAGTAAGTTTGCTTATATTCTATGTTTTATCTTTTAATTTGTATCTTCTTAAACGATTAGAAATTACAAAAAGAATAAACCAAAGACAAAAAAAAAAGCAGGAATTTGAAAATGAGATATTTTAAAAAATGTTTAAAAAGTTTAAAAAAACTTGTAAAATTATTGCACGATTCCATGAACTTTAAAAAAGTTTTAATCGTTTAAAACGTTTAACTTTCAATAAGATAGTAGTTTAAAAAATATATAACTTTAAAAGGTTAACACTAAACAAAACCTTTATTCTGTTTCATTCTTAAATTAACAAATATATATATATATATATATACATAGTTCGACTTTAGTCTTAGTGGAAGTAGTATTGAATCCAAGCCTCAATGGTTTTAACAGATAGCCCCTTTAGTACATAATCAGTAAATTTACTCAAGATATGGTTTTTTAAAGGCTTTGTGTAAAAACTTTACATTTTAGCAAACAAACTTAGACAGTCGTTCTACAGTACTGAAAACAGTTGTTAATCCCAAGTTTAGTTTAAAATGTTGCAGATTTATAGATAATCTTAATTGATATACACACATATGTACAAGTTTGGCATCCAAAGTATACTTTTTACAGCTGTTTCAGCATACTATACGCTTTTTTCAGCGTTTAGAAATAATATTTATCGACGTACACTTGTTTATAGTCACTTCAAAATAAATAAACTATTTGGAGATAAAATATATGAAGCTTAATAAAACAAGTTCATACTTTGTTAATCAAGTTTAGGCATGAAATCAATTTTATTTTGTTTACCTTGTTTAAATAAAAATCAAACTATTAAAATATATGCTCAAAATTTAAACAAAAGACTTTATATAGTAAAAGCTTTAAACTTGATTTTAAAACTGTTTACTATTTAAGTTACTGTTTAACTTCTTGTAGTTGAGCTTAACCTTTTTATAATACTTTACTTTGTAAGTAAAAGTTTTAAAAGTTTATAACTTCAAGCAAATTTGTTTTTTTGGTTAATAGTTGACCTACTTCAATTATGAAGCTGTTGATAATTTTATTTACTTTAGCTTTAAGATACGCTATTGGTGAGTACCATATTATATTCTGTTACACTTTTAGAACTTTCATTTATGTTATTAAAATAATATTCAGTTATTTTTTTAAACTTTATGTACATTTTTTCTAAAAAGTTATTTTTTACAGTAAAATAAAAACACAAAAACCTTTATGGTAAAAACTTCACTATTAGTTTATTATCATTTAATTTTCAAGAAAAATGTAGCAATGTTCTGAAACTTATAAACTTAGCATTACTAACTTAGCTTACAACCGATTAGTAAAACAGTCTTAAATAAGAAAATGTTTTAGTTACACAAATATTTTTAGTTCTTTTTTAATGTGTTTTTTTAATCTTATCACATTTACTTAGTTTACTTAATTTTGGTAATTTTTATTTTGAGTTGTCTATTTTGTATTATATATATGTTTTTGCCTTGACTTACAACCTTTTAATAAAAATGCTATTCTTAAAACTAAATCCCCATTTAAAATTTTAATACTTACATTTTTAAAAACCTTAGTATAGAGAGATAGCTGTTTGATTTTCTACAGATTAACTCTATTGTGCTTTTTTCTTTACTACTAAAGATAATGTGTATTAAACCAAACAAATAAAAATTCAAGCTAACTAAATACTAATGTTAATACTTACCTATGTTTTATTTTTATTATCAAAATATTAATGATTAGCCATATTTTAATTTAATTTTTCTTTTAGTTCATCGCTCTGTTTTTTTTGTTTTACAGATTTTTTTGAGTCTGATGAGCTGCTCTGCAGTTAAACGGCGTAATACAATAATGTTAAACAAAAAAATCCTAGTTCTTAACTCCTTGCCAACGATTGATAACTCTGTTTTATCCAATTTTTACCCCAAACTATTTATTCTACTAATTATCGATATTTTTGTTTCACTAGCCTTAGCGTAATTAAACAAAACTTAAAATACTCTTAGGTAGCGAAACTGCTTACTTAAACCGAAAATATGGTAGTCATACATTATCAACTGGAGAGGATGTTTGGGCTTTTGGTTATCATAGCAGTTATAGTGATTTTTATGAAGCAAGATTTAGCTTTGTCCCAAAAGAACTATTTTGGTATTTCAACGATAAAGATTCTGAGCAAATTAGATTTAAAGAAGATCTATCCTGTGAACATGAATATTATTACGGTACCAATTTCAGAGTTTATTGCCACTCAACTAACTACACTAGTTATTCAAGTGTTGTAACTAAGTTACATCTTTACAACAAGCTTTATGAAGGAAATGAAGTCAAAGTTTATTATCTTAAAAGAAATTCATGGATATAGAATAAAAAAGTTCAAAAAATAGTAGTAACAGGTTTTTTATTATCATCTTTAGAACGTTAAAAAAAAGATTTTTTATATATTAAAAAATTTTTTAATAATTTTTTTAAAAATTTAAGTAATGAAAAAAATGTTTAAAAGATATCAAGAATAGCTTAACTTGTTTTTAAATAATAATTTTAATATTAAAAGTGTTTAAGTGCTACACTATGAAATGAATAACTATATATTAAGTAAATTTAAAGTTAATTATTTTTTGATAGTTGAAATTAAATAAATATTTAGTTTTTCTCATTTATTTAAACAATAACTTTAAACAATAATATTTTTAGTTTTCAAAACAAAACAAGTTTGTATACTAAATGATTTTTTCAGTAATATAGCAAAGTGTTTTCGATTCTTATCAAAAAAACTATGAATACTTTAAATAGACTAATTTGCCTTAAAGTTGTATTTATAAATACACAAGCTATAGTTCCATAAGCAAATAAATGTACTGTAGTTTTTTAATACTCATATATTTTCAGGTAAATTGAAATTTACTATTTTTTATAGGATGTCAAACGGAATATCCTGTTAAAGTAATTAGTGGGTCATGCAATCATGATTTATGCAATGCTGAATATGGAGAATTTGGTCAGTTCGAATGCAGTGATGGTGGAACTTTATTTAATGTTGAAGATCTCCGAAGAAGTCCGAAGAAGCTCAAATACAATTCTACATATTGTCAATTAGATGCAATTTGGAATGGCTACAATGAAAATTTGCAATGTTGGACAGGTTATTGAACATCTTTAGCATACACAGATATGCTTACAATTTTAAAAATGAAACATAGTTGTTGTTGGCAAAACTCAAATATTTAAAAATAACCAAAGTTTTTAAATACTCTTATAAGTTGGCATTACTGGGAAGGATTTCATCCAAATGTTAAAAGCTTAATACATATTTAAAGGCAAGTTTTTGTAATAGTAATATTTCTATCAGGTATAAATAAACCTACAAATAGATAGCTTAGTATTTAAGCTTAAACTTGCTTTTACGAAATTCTTAAACAGGATATTAAATAGGAACATGTTAGCTATATCTTCTAAGCAAAAAAAAAATTCCATTTACAATAGTTAAAAAATATATTATATGTTTTAGTTTTAACAAAACAAATAGAGAGATCTCAACTGCTGGAGGAGAAATAATGAATTTCTTCTTTCAAAAATTTATTTTACAAATTAGGTTTTGGTCAAAGACCTCGTCAGTGCTTAAATAAATCTATAAAAGATATGTGACAGTCATGGAAAATAGCATCTAAACAATTAAATTAGAATAAAACCAAATTTTTACTCAAAATTTTACTTAAGAAACTAAACAAATCAAATTTTAATATTAAGAGTTTTAGGTGAAGTTTAAATTTTAGCTAAGTTTTAAAATCAATATAACAACAATAATAATAATAATAATAATAAAAGCTGTATGTAGCTTTCTTTTTTCTTCCAGTTAATTTACAAAGTAAACATTGCTTAAGCAAAAGTGTAATTAATAAAGTGAGCTTAAAATTGAACTGAATTTAAAGTAGCTTATTTTAAGTGTGACGTAATTATTGAGAATTTAAACAATCTTGAGCTTTTAATCGCTATGAAAATTTGAAATCCCGTTCAAATGCTTTATATAAAAACTTATAATTAAAACAAATTTTTACCTAAAAACAAAACAAGCTAAATTATAATACTAAGTTTGAACTTGTGACAAAATTTAAAGTTTAGTTAAGTTTAATAATCAAAGAACAACACAAGTAACAATAATAATAAAATTGTATGTAGCTTTCTATTTTCTTCTAGTTGATTTTCGAAGTAAACATTGCTTAAATAAAAATATGGTTAATAGTAATAAGTGGGCTTAAGTTAAGATGCATTTTAATCAAGCTGAATTTTATTGTGGCTTGAATATTGTAAACTTAAGTAATTTTGTGCTTGTAATAGTTAAGAAAATTTGAAATTTTGCTTGAACAATTTAGAAAAAAAACTTTTAACTTTAAGAAAATAATAGCTACAAAAATTAAAAAGCATGCATAAAACCTGTATTACGGGTAATTTAAGTTTTGAAGTGGAGTTTTCGGAAGTGCGGGCAGGAATAAAAGAGCTTGTACTGTTTGTTTAGATTATCCCTTCTGTCTGCTTTAGCGATCGCGACCTTTTCTGATATGCAAGTACTGGTGGTGATGGGTTTTGAACCCAAACCAGTATGCTTATAATGATTATAAGCATGGCGCCTCAACAGTTCAGCCATTCGGCCTTGCCCTGATTTTCATTTTTAGCTTTTATAAACTTTATAAGTTTAGAAACTTTTCACAAATTTCTGCACTGCAACTATATTCTTAAATGAAAGTTAAAGAAATATATCATAAAACAATTAACTATATATCTATTTTGCTAGTGTTACAAAAAATAAAAAATGAATTCATAAAACAAACATAAAATACAGACTTATATATTTTTATTAATAGTTCGTTTATTGTAAATTTTTTAACTATTTTTCTAATTTATGTGATAAAAACCTCTATTTAGAATGTTTTAAAAGCTTTTTGATAATCTTATTTATAACTGCTTACCAAACAATTTTAAGTTGTTTATTGTCATAGGAAATTATATTACCTATACAAACTGTTACGAAGTTTAACTGCCGAACGGATTATGGAACTATCTGAATTGTTATATATGTTGTCAATAAGTATTGTAGATAGAAACTTTTATTAAAAATCGTTTTCTTTATTAAATACAGCAGTTGATTTCTTTTCATAAAACTTTGTTAAAAATAACTTTAAAGACGCTTTAATTGTGTTTTTGTTTTTGTAAAAAAGTTTGTTTATTGTAAGTTTACATACTATACCTGCTTAAACTACATTTTTACTATTTTATTAATTTTTGTGCTATAAATCTTTACACTAGAGATTTTATAAGCGCTTTTATGTTTTTTGTTACTAAAATGTATAATTATTCATTTTTTTATTAAAACAGTTAACTTCCCATTAAAAGTGTCTGTCTAATTTATATACAAAAACAATATTTTATAGTTTTGGATGCTTCAACTTTGTTTTCATGTCTTTTAAACCTTGAAAGTACATTTAAATTGCATATAAAGCAATGCCTCGACCAATTACTAATATTAATTATGTTCAAAAGGGTTCTACTAAGAAAGTTTAAACGGTTTTTCGTGTTTATTTTAACTGAAAGACTAATTATTGAAAACATTTAATTGAAACTTGTAAAATTATTATTTGTAACTACTAAAAATAAGTTCTTGTTATTATTTTTAAATATTTTTTTTTTTAATAAAGATTTTATTAATGTCATTTTTAGTTAAAACTGATTAAATTCCAACCTTTTAATCTATAAATTTGTTTTACTACGTTTCAACAGTTTCTTTTTAGTTTTAAGAGAAAAATTACACTCGTTCACCAGTTTTAATCTAATTTTTATTTTAAGGTCTTAATTCTTTTCTATATACATTTTATTTATTTATTTTCTATACACATACTATAAGTAAGTAAATGATACTATTTATAAGTTTATATTTAAAATAGATACAATTAATTAATTAATATTAAAAATATCCCTTTGTGTAAGTAGACTTATTTTAAAAAATAATATTTTAATTTATGCTTTTACTAAAATATATTTTAAAATCGTGTAATTTTATTTTACATTAAATGTAAAATAAAATAAAAAAGTTTATTGTTAAAAACTTTTAGTTATCATTATAAGTTTAGTTAAACAAAATTCATTTTAACTTAATATTTTATTTATATATAAATTTATTTTTGAATAGAAAACGTAGATTTTACATGTAATTTTTTAAAAAATAGTATTTATTTAGATATTTTAACTTAAAAAAAAACATAACTAATTTGTTTAAATAGTGAAAGTTACATAAAGTATAGTGTAAGAATTCATAAATAAACACTTAAAAATATGCCCGTTTAAAAGTGATATTTGAATTTTATTTATCCAAATCGCATTGGTTTTATCGTTATTTAACTATTTACGATAATGAACTTTCATATTAGATAACAGTTAATTTTTTTAAACGTTAAACACTCTCTTGAAAAAAGCTACCTTTCGTGCTCAGTAGAGCGAAGGATTTGGTGGCTAAACGCGAAGCCACCCCACTTTATTAATTACACATTTGCTGAAGCAATGTTTATTCTGTAAATTAACTGGAAGAAAAATGAAAGCTACATACAGCTTTTTTTATTATTATTATTGTTGTTATATTGATTTTAAAACTTAGCTAGAATTTAAACTTCACCTAAAACTCAGTCTTAATATTAAAATTTGATTTGTTTAGTTTCTTAAGTACAAATTTTAAGTAAAATTTGTTTTTTTCTAATTTAATTGTTTACATGCTATTTTCCTTGACTGTCACATATCTTTTTTAGATTTATTTAAGCACTGACGAGGTTTTTGACTGAAACTTAGTTTGTAAAATAAATTTTTGAAAGAATAAATTCATAGTTAACGATTATTCTGCTTATAATAAGTTTATCAGTCATAGTTAGCTATGTAAACAAGTAATTCTTATAATGTGTAATCTAGCTGTAACCTGAAATACCATAAATCATTAATTGTAATTTAGTTCAGCAAAAAATCAAAACAACACCAATTTAAATAAATAAATGATACAATGTTTTTAAAGCTTTTAAGGTTTGGTAATTCAGTTTTTTAGTTCTGTTTTATAAACAATCCCATGATTCTTTAATAAATTTTCCAACCTTAAACGTTTTAAAAACTACACTAACATAGTTTAACAAAAAATATTTTTAATAGAGCCTACAAACGTAGAAATCACTGGCAATTTCACAATAAAAGAACAGAATGGTTATGACAACGTATTTAGGTGTACTTATAGCGTATCAACTCCAACTGTTGAAAATATTGTGTTTTATATTGACGATATTGAAGTTCAAAACAGCAATGTTAGTAAAACTATTTATATTTGAAAGAGAGGCGTCGCTAGGGGTGGAGCATTAGAACAGTTGCTCCACTTAAAAAATATAAAAAACCTTATATAGTATTATAAAACTTTTAAAATTATTATTTTTAGAATAAAGTGTTGTTCAATAAACAATTTTTGTAGTTGTAGTATTTGTATTTCGTTAAATTAGTTTTAAGAAATATCAAATTAAGAGATTTTTTAAATACTTGAAGTAAACTTTCCGCATACCACGCGTTACACTGGTTGGCATTTAAACAAACAAATAAATTAACCGTTCGATAAACTAAACACATATGAAAGATCAACTTTAAAGGTTTCTTGTTTAGTCATTTAATTTAGTATATTAAAACTGTCTAAATAGCATGATTTGTTATACGAGCACAAAGTATAATTACACAGGACAGTACTTTCAGAACTAACATTAGTAGAGAGTTTGACAAGTCAACAATTAAATGCAGTGTTTCAAATGCTTACACTAGATACTTTGATACTGGCGGAACTAATTCATCATCGGAAATTATTAATATTTACTGTTAGTTTTTTATACTTACAGCTTAAGAAGTTAAGGTTACTCAAAACTAAAACATTTTTATACTTTTTTAAGTATATCAGTTATAAATATGATATTGTGCTCTCTAATAAGTTTTATAAGCATAGACTGATTTTGTTTTTGTTTTTAACTTAAGTATGTACAACGTTAATATAAAGACATATTAGTAATTACAGTTACAAAAAAAATGTTTTTTTTTCTCCAAAGACTTTGTAAGACTTACGAAGTTAAGTAAAGTATTTGCGTACAACTATGTTTTTTGACGGGCTTTGGTTGTTCTAATCTATAAGATTTAAGGCGTTTTGTTTTTATACTTGTTACGTTTTATCTGAAATATGATATGCTACAACTTTAGTCATGTGTAGTGAAAATAAACATTTTTAAAGACTATTGTTGTATATTTGCTATACAAATACCGAAAGTTCATTACAGTAAAATTTTAGAGTTTAAAAACTTAGAAACTTAACAATTCTTTACATATATATTTTCTTTTATTGTAAAAAAAAATCAGAAACTACCTTCAGTTGTTTAATGTTATTATTTCAGACCATCCACAAAAAATTTTGAAAGACAATTCAAACTTAACAAACTGCTTTATATACAAAGACTTGCAAATTGCTTGTATAATTAAATTTACTTGTAACCCAAAAGCTGAAAATTTTGAAATCAAAAAGGGTTAGTTTAGTTATTTATAACTTTTATAAATTAAAAATGCTCAGCATTCACAAAATATTTACAGGTGATGAATTTGTTACTAAAGAATTTGAAATTAGTTCAACTTTTGATCTATCAAAGAACATACAGACTGTAAACATTGTAAGGCACAGTGTTAGTTTTCTTAATGACATATTATTAAGTTTTGTATTGTTTTTTATACAGTTTTAATCAAAAAGTAAAAAAACGCTTTTAATATATGCAAAAACATTTATGTTTATAATATTTTATATAAAATCATAAAGAAAATTTTACATAAAAATAAAAAAATACATAAAAAGTATGCATATAAAATTTACATTTTTTTTAGTTTCTTATAGCTTTTTCTTGTTTAATTGACCGAAACTTATTTAAAACAAAAAACTAGGTGCAGTTACCCAAAACTGAAGGTAATACACTATTAGTACAGTCGGAAACTTATAACGAATTACCAGATTTAGAAATAAGTTTTACATTTAAAAACATACCAACCGAAGTTGTTATTGTAAAAAAGAGTTCAAATATTGCTGTTGTATCGAGTTGTTCTTTGTTAGCAACAGTTATTGTTGCAGTTTCTGTTATGTTCTATATTCGTAGAAGAAACCTATTTTAAAGTTAGTTATTATAAAAAAAGCTTCTAAAAATTTAAACAAAACATTTGAGTGTTTTTTAAAAAGTTTTGACGTTCGGTTTTAAAAAATTCTATGTAGTATTTTTGTCAATAAACAAACACTGTGAGCAATAAAGTTTAACGATGTTTAAAACATAAAAAATATTTAAATTTCGCTTTCGCTTTTATTTCGTTATAAAAGTTCACGATATAATAAATTAACCTTTTAAAGTAAACAAACAGAAAATAAATGTTTAAAATTTTTGTATTTGTACTTTTTTGTTTTTCTGTTTGACTTTACAAACTTCAACAACATTAAAAAAATTTAAGTGTTTTTATATAGATGATTTTGATATCATTATAAAATTGAATTCAATTATTCTTCACATTTATTTTAAACTTAATATTTATTTACAAAGTACTTTATTGTCTAGAATTCTTATTAAAAGCAAAACCTTAAATATGATAATAATAATAATAATAATAATAATAATAACAATAATAATAATAATAATAATAATAATAATAATAATAATAATAATAATAATAATAATAATAATAATAATAATAATAATAATAATAATAATAATAATAATAATGTCATTAGTCTTGCAACATTAAAAACAATTAATATTTTATCTCTTACTCCTAATGAGTCGTATGATGACATTTTGTTACAGTTCTTATAAATATACTAACATAGTAGGTAGTTAATAAGTGTTTAAGTAATTCTAGTTTCGAAAAAAAATTACGTCAAGTTTTTTATAGTAAAAAATATATAAAAACAAATAAAAAAAAAATATTAAACTACTATATTTTTAAGCCACTTAACATTTTTCAAAGGTTAATATGTCATAGACCTTAACTCAAAATCTAAATACGATTAAATGTTTAACGAGTTATGATACTACCTGAATGTTTACATTTTATATATTGTTACAATTTAGATACTCAATTTTAATATATTATTTAACTTTATATTGCGAATTATATTAAATGCTTATTTTAAAAATAACAAAAACTTGTACAGCTCAAAGTAAATTAGCAACGGAAACATTTGAGAACTCAAAAAAAAATAACTCGGACTCATTATCTAATGGTTAGCTTTTTTAAGTACATATATACAATACATATAAAAGTATATACAGTTCAACAAAATATTTATCTGATTTGCAACTATACTTATGATTCTTTTTTGATCAAATTTTCAAAAATTTACTTGAGATTTTTTATTAAATGTTTTAACAAACTAAATTCAATTATTTCTAACTTTAATTGAAATATTCTTTTCACAAAGATGTCAACGACATATACTATGTTTTACCGACGAACACAAGACAAAGCAGTTGTTATGATAGAACAATACATCTAAATGCAGGTTTTTAATTACTTAGATACCTATTTAAACCTATCTTGTTATTAAGTCATCTTATTGAACAACCCTTTTATGTAAAAAATTCAAAAAAATTATAGTAAAGAATGTAAGTTTAGACTTTTTTCTATTGGACGTTTTATACTATCATATTTTATATTATCACTAATCTGTTGTTTGTACTATAGTATAGATGTGTAAAGTAAAATTCTACTCAGTAATCTAAATAGAGGTGGTATTTAAACTTAATTTGTTTTTAAATATTTTCACAGATATTGGAGACAGTCAAAGCGAGCATATTTACTATGAAATAGATGACTAATCTTTATATATTACACGGTTTTTAATCTTTTTAATTCTACTAAAACTCAACTTAGAAAACAAAATTATTTATGTTCATTTACTTTGATTTTAATTCATGCTTTGCCGTCACATGATTTAACAATCTAAATGAGATAGTTATTTTTTAACAAAAAGGTTTTAGTATAATATTTGGAAATTGTACTCTTTAACTTTCTTTGTTAGTCAAAATTTGGTTTTTATAAATTTTTGCAAACAAATTATTATTTTTTTTTTAGTTTTTGATAAAACTTTATTAACATAAACAAAATTAATTAATTTTAATTTATATATCACAAAAAAATATTAATGATGGTTTCTTACAAACTTTATGGTATAGTATATACATAAATAAAGCTCCATTAAACAGTGCTTTCAAATTGATATATATATTAAATTAATAAACTTTAATAGAATTAGTAGTTTAGTAAATTAAAATTGAATATTTTTTTATTTAAATTCAAGAGGTTTTATTAGCAATATTTCTATAATAAAAAATACTGTATAAAAAATTAATTTTTACAATTTTTGTTTTAAGTATAAAAGAAGTAGCAATTAAAAAATTAACTTTAAGTACACTCTTAGTAAAAAAGACTGCATTAAGAAATCAATGCAGTAACTATTAAATATTATTTATCTAACAATTGTCAACTTAAGCTTACGCCGTTTCACCTAGAAGGATCTTCAGAGTTAATGGAGTAACTAGATATATCTCAAAATTTTTGTTTTAAAATACAGTATCTCATAACAAAATATCTAAAGAAGAAAAAAAAAACATTGACATTACTTAAGTGAAAATAACTACTATCATAAAAATTAGAAAATGTAACTTTATGAAAACACGTGCTTTATTATAACTTAATCATCATTTAAATAAAAGAACCCAGGTTTTCATTAATTTTTTTTTATTGAAAATAGAATAAACAACTTTGATAGATGAAATTATACCATTTTTTTATTATTCTAATGTTAATCTATGAAGTAAAATTAGTAATGTTATAAAAAAACGAGTAATAAAGCTCAAAGACTCTGCTATTAATTTTAAAATATTTTCAGTTACATTCTCAACTTATTGCAAACGTTCTTTTAATGGAAGATTCATTTTACTGCTAATAACGTTTTCTATTGCATGCTGTGACTTTCTTGATAAAAAGTCACTTTTAAAATAAAAGAAACTTTTATATATCAAGCGGTTTTAACTATCATAAATTTTGGTACAAATGTCAAAACTGCACATACATGACGACATCTACTGTAATTAGAGTCCATAAAAATTTTATTCGGCAAAGTTGTAATACTTCTTTATTGATATCCTCCCGAATAACTTATAGTTAATTTGCTATTTTTCAAAAGGTTACCCAACATGCAACTTTAATTTGTTAATGTTAAATTAATAAACTTTATATGCAAATTAATTAAATCTGGATTTTCTAAAACGAGCAACATCGCTCTTTGTATCAATTTTAGCTACAAGATTGTGTTGAATAGTATAGTACATGAAAAATTATATGGGCAGTTAACTAATAAATGGGCACCATACAACAAACGGCATTAATTTTTTATCCGATCCGATTATGAAAAAAATTATGGGAAACTTTGTTATATGTTAATGACAAAGCTGTTCAGCTAATTTTATTTAGGTTTGCTGTTTTTGATAAAATGTTTTGGAAGCTGAAAAGTGTATGTTTGTAAGTGCATTTATTTTTTATCTGATCCGATTATGAAAAAAATTATGGGAAACTTTGTTATATGTTAATGACAAAGCTGTTCAGCTAATTCTACTTAGGTTTGCTGTTCTTGATAAAATGTTTTGGAAGCTGAAAAGTGTATGTTAAAGAATGTTTTTATAAAATTATAATTACCTAGTTTCAAACTTTTACTCGTATTTACTTTTGTATTTCTACCACCTGGTTAGAACAGTGGTCTAGACGCGAAAATAACTCTAGACTATGCTGAGTAGTAAAAAATACTGATTAATTAATTGATACTTTTTTCAACAATTCTCTACTTCTTATTAATAAACAGTTATATAAAAGAGACCGGAAAGAGACCTGGCGTTTTTACTTTGTTCAAATTTTTAAGATTGATTTGAACTTTTCTGTTTATTAACTTCTGCAAATAACCATTTTTTTAATAGTAACTTTTATGAAACAAAACTTCTCGTGAGCAAGGACTGTCTGAAAGTTTTGGTCAGATTTTATAGAACAAAACGAATTAAAGTTTAAATAGTTCCCAGTGAAATAAATATTCTGAAAACGCAAATCAAAAACTGATTATAAGAAATTTGACATTCAAAAACAAAATTGCTTATTACTCTCTACTTTCAGTGTAAATTTAATTGCTTTGATCAAAATTATATAAAAAACAATATTTATTCTAAAAACAAACAGTCGTTAATCCATCATAAATACCTTTTAGAACTAACTTCGTTTTTCTCTTTAGCTTGACAAAATTGTACAAGTACTAATATACGAATTTTTACTGGTTTTTGTTGTTGAATCACGTTTTAGTCTCGTTGTAAGTTCCGCAACTTATGTTAATTTTCTATACAGAAAAAGATTAACTCTATACCAATCAAAAGCTCTCAAAGTTTGTTTTACTGGTAGGCTAAAAGTCCTTTGACTAGAATACAACGCCTTACTTACAAAAAACACATAACGAAAACTTAACACTAATGAAAATTGTAATTAAGAAAAGTAGTATAAATTTAAAATGTTTATTTTTTGTGTGGTGTTTATTCTTTTTGACTAACATTTTAGTTCTTCTTTAAAATTCCAACAGAGGCAACAGAGGTTTTCTGAGGAGTTTTAGCCTGTTCTCTCCTTAGAGATTGCTTTAAATGATTGCACTTAAAAGAGCAACAGAAGATACTTTTGATATTTGAAAAAAAAAACCATAAAAACTTATTAACTTAAAGGAAGCTATGTCTGCTTGCTCTAAAATATTAGAAAAAAATGTGTGCTTAATTTCAATCTAAATTAGATACTTAATTTAATGTTTCGGTGTAACTTTTATACAGGTTAAGTTGTTTTTTTCTTTTTTTCTTCTGTAACTTTTACCCCTAATCCTTACCCTTGGTCAGTAGTTGTTTATCACCTTTTTATTTCTTTTAGTAAAAATAATGATTGTTTTTGAATGATTTTTATAATTTTTTTTTAACTGTTACTGTTACTCCTATCCTTTTCCCTCGGTCGGTAATTTCAATATTTTTTTATCACTATTTTTTTTTACAGATTTCGTATACTCTTGTTTAGAAATGACCTTCCGTGCAAAAGTATCTTCAATAATATTTGACCCGTCCTAATTGTAAACACTTAATTCAAATGCTAAACTCTAAGCAATATTTAGTCTATTTATCTTCAATCTTAATCTAGAATGAACTTTTGCTAACAATATCCAAGTAGAAAAACTCAATATAAGACTAATTTTTGTATTAGCTTCTTAGTTCAGTGCACTTAAGCTAAATTTATATCTAAAAATCTAAACTAGAGTTTTCAAAAGTTAATTTTCTAAAACAAAAAAAATAGTGAGCTTAAACAAATTAAATGAAGAACAATTAAGCTGGCTGGTATAATCATGTATAACTTACTTACTAACCAGCAGTTTTATACTAATCTAAACAAAGCTATTAGGTAAAAAATAACTTTAATCAAAAATATATTGGCAAGTATTAAGCTTGTTTAGATCAACCATAAAGTTTATTGTTTTAAATTTCACGCTTTAATAATTCTATACTTTAGTGACGTCACGTTTAATTACCAGCAAAACCTAGTTTCGCGCAAAATTTTATAATTTAAATTATTTTTCAGAAGTTAAGTTCTCTACCATGTAGCAGTTAGCTAATTATTTTTAGCAAGGTGTAAACCTTGCAGATTTTTATTGAATTAAAGACACGTTGAATTAAAATTACAATTTTAGTTTGTTCCATTTAAGCCCTGGCTTTTGTTTTACAAAAAAGCACAAGAGTCGGCAGGTGTTTGATATTCAAAATTTTGAAAATAATAGTTTTCAGTTTTAGATATAACGTTACTATTTTTTACACTCAAATGAAGTTTTTCAAGATCAACCCACATTTTTAACCTTTATTAGCTCATTCAAAAAATTTAAACTTTTTTTCCAACTATTTAATTTTAGTGACAAAAACTTAAACTAACGGAATTTATACAGACAAAAGATCTTTTTACATTGTTTTTGTGGAAAACACTTAAAAGTATTTTTTGGTCATTCCTGATTTTAAAATCATTTTAAAAATAATCTCTATTACAAGCGCTTTTTATCTATATCAACAGATTTTTTAAACATTGTGAAGAATTTGTTCACGCTTTGCTTTTAGTTGATCTTGAACTTTTTTGTTTTGAAATATTTACGCTATCGTCGTCCTGATGAACCGCCTTGGTCTGCTGGCCATACGGTCACTTTGCGAAGACTCTTCCGCATTCCATTCATTTTTTTTTGCTTAACAGAATATTTTCAAGCCCTATCCATGTTTTTATTAAACTTAATTACTTTATTAAAAAACTAATTTAAATGTTTAAATCACAATTTCTTAAATACTTGAGTTCTAACAAAGTTTCTGCTCAGGCTTTAACTTTCAAATTAATAAGTTTAACTGGTCAACTGTTAACTTTTTCTCGTAAATTTCGTTCAAGTTTTAGTTTAACTTTTAGTTCTAATTAGGTTGAAGTTTAACTAATAATTAGTTGCTATAGTTTTAATTGAAAAACTGATATTTAAACAGCTAGTGGTTGCAAAAATTTATGAAGTTATTACACTAAATTTAAATTTTGTAATTTTTAATTTAAATTTTAAATAAACTGGAATACTTACAAAGCATTACTTAAACCAGTATCATAAATTAACACTTAGCTCAATAACTATAATGCAAAACTTAAATTAAGGTATATTTTTGTGTTTATTAAATTCTTTTGAGATATTTTGAAGCATACTCAGTTACGGTCAAAGACCTCTTCAGTGCTTATTTGATATAAATAGATTCTGCTTTAAAATATCTTGAAAGAATTTAATAAATATAATTTCTCCTCTAGAAGTTGAGATCTTTTTATTGGTTTTCAAAAAATCAAAACATATAATAGTATATTTTGTGTTTTTATTTATTTAGATATCTCACTAATATCAAAACATTTTTGTATCTATTTCGGTCGAGTTATTAAAACTAAAACAAAACTAAAATTAATCTAGTTTTCACAAACTTTTACGTCTTCATTATGTAAAGCTTTTATGAATAAATAGTTAAAGTTAAATGTGTAACATAAAGCAATTTACAAAATATTTATTCATTAAAGTTTGTATTTAACAATGAGTGATTAAATTATTATGTGGAAATTTCAAAATGTTGGTTTTATTAAGTTTACACATTTCATAAATGCTTCATACTAGGGGTGAGCAAAGTTTTTAGCCGAAGTGCCAGTTTTTTAAAAGTTTAGTCGGGCAGAAGGATTTTGTGATTATCCACTCCCCGAAATTTACTCAACTATCATTTTTACAAAACATTAGCATTTTGATAACATCTAGTGTAAGTTTTAAGTCTTCTGTAAATTGTCCTCAAGCCGTTCTGTTTTTCAGTTCAAACCCCTGAATATCTAGCGTAAATTAAGAAAAAATATTTGTTTGGCGGGCCAGGTTTACATAGTCGGGGGCTAGATTTAATTTATCATTATTTTTTATTATAAACATTACTGTTATTTTTTTTAGATACTTTTTGCTATAGGGATATTAAAAAAAGTTCTCGACTTTATAATAAAGACAATTATCAACTTAAATTTTTAAAATTTGTTGTCAAAACAATGTTCTATTTGTTATAAACAATTCAAAAGAGATCCTCAGTTGATTAAAAAATTTTATTTAAATATGATTTGTTAAATTATAGCAAAATACGTTTAGCTCTAAAATTGAAGCTAAAATGTTTAGTATGTTAGCAAGTAAAATTTCTACCGTTTCATTTAAAATTTCTCACGTTTGAATAATTCCATACTTTAGTTTTGTTTATAGTGGCAATATTCTATTCTATGTAAAAAAATCTTGACAAGTTAGTTTTCCTCATGCATTTTCTTACCTTATCGTTAAAGATTGTGATTATCTTGAAGATTACTTGTTTAGCAGGCCTTGTGTCTACATCCGCGGGCGACAACTTTCTGCCCATTGATTAAAAAATTGGTTTTATATACATTACAATTTTATTTTGTTTTAAAGTTTGCGTGGTTGTTAACCTAAAAAATTAAATCTAATATTAACATTTTTTAGCTTATAAAATTAAATGCAATTAATAAAACTGATACAGTTTATAAAATTTTTACAAAAACGTTAATTCTGATTTTTTTAAATCTGACATCTGGTTGTAATTTTATACCTAAGCGCTAGATTTGCCATACTGATATTCATTATTATTTGTTGAACATGTGCTAAGTTAATTTAGTATATCATATTTCAAAAACAAAATCTCTCATTTTTAGATCGCATTTTTTTCACGCTTGAGTACTTCTACGTTTTAGTGACGTCACGCTTAATTAGCAGCAAAACTTAGTTTCACACGAAAATACTTATTTAAAACAATAGGACTGTTTTTAACTTGAAGTTTTACCTATCTTTCAGGTAGAAACCGTTTGGAGCAAGGTGTAAGCCCTGCAAAATAAAATTATAAATCTAAACTTTGCAAGTTCATGGTTTGATTTCCAATGTGGAAAACATCAGCCCTTCAAAATTTAAGTAAAATAAATAGGTAGTTTACTGATATTTACTTTGGCAACTATTTTCGAATTTCTTCAAAGTGGGCGATTATGAAGATACGGTAGACCTAAACTAAAAACAAAATTTATGGACGTTAAAGCTGTAAGTCTTTGTTGTAGCTTATATACTCGATTTAGATTTGCTTCATGCTAAAAACTATTTTTTAATAGATTTTTTGTATATATGTTGAGAATCGGTCTTTAATTTTTTTAGTATTTTACTGGTATTGAAAACTTTATTACAGACTTTAATTTATGGAAAACATTAAACTATTGTCCAATCACAATCAGAAATTACTTCAAAACTCAAATGAAACAACTGAAGAAAACTGCAAATTATGCAATTGTAGATCAAAAATAATTTTCCAGTTAAAGGTGAATGTCTTACTAAAGGAGTCATTTATAAAGCAACAGTTATACATAACAAAAAAGAACATATTTACATTGGTTCAACTGGAAGACAATTCAAAAGTAGATTTAACCATCATACGCAATCCTTTAAAAATGTAAAGAAGAAAGAAAGCACAAGATTAAGTAGAATCATTCACAAAATTAAAAATTGCAACCCTGATTGGAGAGAAATGATAAAATGGGAAATTATTCATCGCAGTAACCAAAATAAGCCTAGTAAAATTTGCACCTTATGTAATTTGGAGAGACTCGAAATTGCATTTGCAGACAACAACAAACTTTTAAACTTGAGATCAGAATTGGTGGGAAAATGTAGACATTTTACAAAATTTTATTTAAAGTCTTAATTTACTAAATTTAAGTTTAATCTACCTTTGTTTTCATTATGTAGTTTTGTTTTGTCGTTTGATTTTTGTTATAATTGTATTTACGTTATTTATTATTTATCTTGCTGAATATTACTAAAATTTAATTAATTAACCAATCACCTAATCAACTAATTACTTATCTAAAACTATATAAAATGTTTGTCCATTGCAACTTGTTAGTTTGTTTACTTTTTTACTTGTGATCATCGCACTAGCGTGAAACAATTGTTAAGTAATAAACATTTTAACAATTTAACTTTTATTATAATTGTATAAAGGCTCCTTAATTGTGAAGCTCTTTAAAAATTTATTGTTAAAACTTGAATATAAAATATTAAACTATTCAAGAATTTTGTGCTGTTTTATCAGTTTTTAGTACTTATTGTTGCTATTTGCAGTTGCTAAGTTAAATTTCTATGCAGTTACAAAAATGGAAAGTTTAAAAGTTTTCAAATGAATATCCAGCTCTTCACAAAACAAAAGCCTTTAACTTTTGTTTTCCGTGGGGCCAAAAGTTAAATGGCTATTTCGAAACGAACTCTATGAAAAAACACATACCAATATTTAAATACTGTTGAAGATTTTAATAAGGTTACTATAAATCATACTGGTTTGTTTCTTATTTGATGTCTATTATTTACAACTGAAATTAAATTCTTTTTCGGAAATTACCAACGGAGGTAAGATAATTTTTTTAAGATATTTTTGCCCGTTCATTCAAAAATAAACTTTAAAAATAATACTACATGCATTACGAAAGAAGACTCCTTGCAACAATTAAACTCATATCTAGCAATAAAGGAGGCCGATTATCCTTAGCCATGTAGTGTTCGAATTTTGAATATAAGCAAAGACTCCTTTGAGTAGATTGTAAATATTTAACTTAAATTCTAACTTTAAAGCAAGTTTCAATCTTTTAACCATTTTTATAAATCTAAAATTAATGTTTGCTTAAAACTTCAAGGTAGATAAAGTGCAATACGAAACTATATCTTAAGTACTTTAATTAAAGCTTGCATTTAGAAATGTATTATAGTTGATTGTTAAAAGGTACTATGTATATATGTTTCCTAAAAAAGAAATATTAACGAAGTTGTACAATACTGGACCACCAAAAAAAACTTTCTAAGCTGAAATAACCGCATAAAGCTTTAATAGTCAACAGCAGTTTTATGCTGGAATTATCAAAAATCATTTTAAGAAGTTTATTAGCAGGTTAAAAAAAGACCGTAAAACCTACTTTTTTATTTATCAATTACTTTCACGCTTGAATAATTGAATAGTTCTTTACTTAAGTGATGTCTAATTAGCAGCAAAACCGAGTTTCAGGTAAGAAAATATATGTAAAAATATTTTCAAACATCAAATACTTTCAGTATAGCGGCAAGGTGTATACCCAGCAAAACTATATTTAATTTTTAACTAAAGACAAGTTTTATAGATATTAATTCATCAGTCTATTTCATTTAAATGCTGTTTAAAACCTTCGCATAGGGGTCGGCATGAATTCGAACTTTTTGAAAACAAAAATCCTCACGAGTCGTAGTTTTAGGTTTTTTACTAAACCAAAGGGTTTCTTAGACTTGAACTAAAAAGTTTTTTTTCATTTATTGGGTAAGTAAATGAAACTAAGAATATTTTTTAAGACAAAACATTTTAATTTTTCTGTATTTAGTAATTTTATAAGTAAAAAAGTTCAGATACAAAACAATACTATATAAAGTTTATGTATGAGTTTTAACAAAACTCTTGTTCAAGTTTTCACTGTAGTTCGATAAATTTTTAGCCTTTCTCACTAGTCAATATAACACTTTTAAACAAACTCATTTTCATGCAGCTAATTTTTCTTAAACAACTTATAAACTAAATGATAATAAGTTTTAAAACATGTTGAATAGTTAAATTTTAAGTAAAAAACAACTTGTGAGTATGTAGAAAATAATAACAAGTTTTAAAACGGTCTTATAAAGTTTCATTTTAACTAGAGTATTAAAAACAAAGTTTATATCAATAATTAAAACGTAATGCATCTGTTGAACTTTCATTTATCATTTTGATGGCTTCTTTAAATCTTTTTAATATGTTACTAAAGTATTTTTTATTTTTGAAGTATGTAGACAAAAACTGATTTAGTTTACAAAATTATAGTTTCGTTTGTTTGAAGATTAAAACATTTAATAAAGTATTTTAAGACGTTTTAAAGACGTTTCGTGCAAAAGTGTCTTCGCTCATATTTGACCCGTCCTCTAAGTGAACAACTTTAAAACACTTAACTTTTATGCTAAATTTTAAACTAATTTTAATGTTTTTTTTTGCCAGTGTAAATATAAAATGAATGTTTGCTAACAAAGTTCAAAAAAAAAGTTCAATGTAAAACTAGTTATTTATTTTAGGTTTTTCGTTTAGTTCACTTAAACTAAACTCCTATAAAAAAAGCTAAAATAGAATTTTCAAAAACTTATAAACATGTATGAAAAATATTTATAAAAATTAAAATTTTGAACTTTTACAAAATTGAAGAAAATAAGAAAGTTTAAGCTGGTATATTCATGTATAACTCACTTTACATAAAGCAGTTTTATCCTAAATTAAGCAAAGTTACTTAACAAAAAATAACTTCTTAAGAAAAATTAATCAGTAAGTATCGATTCAACCATATAGCGTACATTTCTTTCTATCAAATCTTTACGCTTTAATAACTCTATATTTTAGTGACGTCACGTTTAGTTAGCAGCAATCTCTTGTTTTTACTTAAAAGTATCAAATAAAAAGGAATTTTCATTATTTAAATTTTCCAGGATATAAAATCTGAACAAATTTTTGTAGCAAGGTGTAAACTCTGCAATGTATAAATACTTTATTAAATTAATGGCAGGTTATATAACGAATTACAAATTAGTTTGTTTCATTTAAGGCTTGGTTTATTTTACAAGGGTCGGTAGGTACTTGTTATGCAAAATTTATAAAATAATAAATTCAGCAAATTATAGTTTTTGTAAGAGTATATATTCATACTTAAAAAAAAAAGGTTTAACTTATTTCTTTTCAAACTTCGTAGCATTATTTGAAGCAAGGTGTAAACCATGCATATAAAACTCATTATTTTGTCTATATTTTTTTTAACATTAGAACACAACTTAGTTAGTTTTGGCCTTCTTTTTTGTTTCAAACCTTAGCCCTAAGGTTGAAAGATACTTGATTGTCAGAGTCTAAATTTTGTAAATAGTAACACTTGGTTTTATTTACAAGTTTACCTTATTTGTTTTTTTAGAAGAAGTTTTTCAAGAGGATTCCGAAAACAAATATATTAGCTTATTTGAATAACTTATTAAAATATCAAAATATACCATACAAACTTTATACTTAAATATATAAAATTTTAGCTTCAGCTTTGCAGTTTATTAATTTTTAAGCGTTTTTAGTCAACCGTTAACTTTTACTCGAAACTAAAAATTTCAGTTTCAACCAGTTGTGATAGTTGTCATAAACTTATTAAATATCAGCTTTTTGTTATACAAATTTAGTTTTCCATGATAATAATATCGGTATATCAATGGGGTCGCCACTTGGTCCTATTCTCTCAAACATTTTTGTTGGTTTCCATGAACAACAACTCATAAAAGATATCTCTCCCATTTATTACAAACGTTATGTAGATGACACGTTTGCCATCTTTACAGACGATAAAGACAGAGATGAATTTCTATTAAAACTGAATAGCATGCATACAAACCTCGAATTTACTATGGAAACAGCAACTGAAAACAATTTAGCATTCTTAGATGTTATGGTCAACAGGGAGAATCAAATGTTCTATACGAACATTTTTAGAAAAAGTACCTTCAGTGGGGACTATGTCCCTTATAATTCATACAGTCCAATGAGACAAAAACTAAATCTAATCAGTTGCCTTACATATAGAGCAATGAAAATTTGTTCTGAAAAATATTTAGAAACAGAATTATCAAATGTGGAAAGAATCTTTGCGACTTTAGGTTACCCTTTAGACATAATAAAGAAAACAATACAAAAAACAAAGACAAGGTTTGAGTCAATAAAATTTGGTCCAAAAAAGTGTCCGGTATACCTTAAGTTGCCATACAATCAGAATACAGTTTTGCAGAATAATTTGAAGAAAATAGTAGAAAATGGCTATAGATCTGTTAATTTACGAATAGTATACTCAACCAATAAACTGTTTCAGATTAAAAACAAAGATAAATTACCCACCCTAAACACCAGCAATGTAATCTATAAATTTGTATGTTTATGCAAAAAAACATACGTGGGTAGAACGAGTAACAATTTGATTACAAGAATCAACCAACACATCCCAAAAAACTTTTTAAACAAGATTAAGTCATGTAACGAGGAAAAGAAATTTGATGATTTGGAAAAACTAAATAGTAGTTCAGCGATTGGCCAACACCTGATTACTAATCCTAAGTGTGTCGAAAACTATAAAGTGGACAACTTCAAAATTATATCAGTTGCTCGTAATGAATTTCACCTAAAAACTCTAGAAGCTATATACATTTTAAGCTTAAAGCCAGAACTCTGTAAACAAAAGAAATTTGTTTATTCGACCATTTTGTTTAATTCGTTGAACTTAAATTAGTTGATTAGTAAAGTTGTGTTACATTTATATTATTTCTGATTAAACGATTGCCTTAATTTGTTAATTTTTACTATTGTGTTAAATTTAATTTGTTTGCTTAAATACTTAGTTTTATCAGTTAATCATTATTTCAGCTTGTTTTGACACGAAAAAATACTGAAGAGCGTGTCCGAAAAGTACTTCTATTTTATATTTTGTTTGTTTGCAATAAACTTTAATGTAAAAAAAAATTGTGATTTTTATAATGGAAAAACCATTATTTCAACATGATAATAATGTTAATAATTGTAATTTATAAGATACATAACTAAACATTATTTGACATTAAAATAAATTCTTTCAAACAGTATAAACAAGACTCAATATTTAGAACAAAATATATTTCATGCTTCTTTCATCAGTTGTATACTAAGCAATAAAAATAAAGTTTTAAATCTAACTTATATAGTGGAAATGCAATCAACGTAATTAATAATAATAAAGCAAAGAGTAATTAACAATACATAAGTACTTCTAATTACAATGCAACTAAAAAATAATAAAATAATAAAACAGAGCAACAACTTATAAAACAATTTAAGAAAACAACGAAACAGTATAATCAAAATCTTTATGTTTACACAACTTAGGTTTTCTTAATAAAATACAAATAGCCTCAAGTTTAGTTAAATCCAAAATGTGAAAACAATTTTTAACAATTTTAAATCTTTTTAAATTATAATTACTAGCACAATCAAGGTTATTTACTAAGTGTTCAGAAATAGCAGATCTTTTTGAAGCATTTAATACTCTAATAAATTTAATTTTCTCATTACTCCTACAAAATTCATCAATACTTTTTGGATTATGTTCTTTTATTCTTATGTCAAATTGTCTTGAGGTCATCCCGACATAACTAGCTTCACAGAAGCAGTTAAACTGGTAAACTACCATACTTTGTTTAAATTCTGCTATCGGATCTTTTCCTCCAGGTCTGAACATTGGTTTCGATATAAATATAACAATCGGCTTGGCCGAATGATACGTCCTACTTACTAATTTACAAATCTCTCTTTCTAACACTCCTGAGTTCTTATTAACATAAGGCAATACTAAAGGAATCAAGCATTTCTCCGGCCCTACTGGTTTTATTTTGTTCAAACTATTAAGATGTTAATTTATAGTTTTGTTAACAAGTTCTTGTGGATAACCATTTTTATTTAATATCAATTTTATCTGTATCATTTCATCATCAATTAATTCTCTTGAACAGATCTTATGTGCTCGATGGCAAAGCGTTCTTATTAAATTTGTTTTTCTCTTCATGCTACAGAAAGAATGGAAGTTTAAGTAGTTACCAGTGAAAGTTTTCTTTCTAAAAACGGTTGTCAAAAATTTATTCTTGTGTCGTTTTACTAAAACATCAAGAAAAGCTAATTCATCATTGTTTTCCTTTTCTGAAGTAAATTTTATTGAAGAATGTGTTTTGTTCAGCACATTAAAAAGTTCATCTATCTCTTTCTCATCTTTTCCTAGTACAAAACAATCGTCGACATATCTATCATAAGTTACTTTGTATTTAGAGACCACCTTTCTTTCTATAAAGCCCATAAATATATTTGACAAAGTTGGCCCTAACGGGGAGCCCATGGCTATTCCATCATGTTGGTAATACATTTGTGAATTAAATGTAAATTGTACACCACTAGTGGATAACTTTAAAAGTTCACGAAAATTGTTTTTGCTTATTCTGGGTGTCTCAAGTCTATACAAAGTGTCAACACAAATATCCAATACTTCATCTAGCGGTACATTTGTGATGTACCTTCATCTTTTAACATCAAAGCTTTTGACATCAAAGGTTTCCATAAAAGTGTTATTTGCTTTTGACATCAAAGGATGCCATAAAAGTGTTATTTGAATTAATCTTTTTTATTTGATCAGCAAAAGAAAATGAGTCTTTTTAGCGTATAAGAGGAGAAATATTCCAATACCGGATAAAGTTGGTCATTTAGAAATTTTGCTAACTTATGTTGAGCAGAGTTCACCATGGATAGGATTGGTCTTAAAGGAACATCTTTTTTATGTATCTTTGGTAAGCCATACAATCTTGGAGTAATGGAACCAACAGGTTTGATCGAATTATAGATGTCTTCATTAATTTCTTTGGTAAAAAGTAGATTTTTAAGAACTTTAACAATTTCTATCTCAACTTTGTTAACATTATCAAACTTATTTGCTCGACCAAGAAATGTAAATTTGGTTGTGTCCTCAATAATCTTAAGCATTTTACTTATATAATCTGTTTTATCCAAAACTACACAACCATTACCTTTGTCGGGTTTAGAAATTATCACAGAGTCATCCTTTTTCAAGTTTTTAATTACATTTTTTATCTCAGATATATTTAATAAACCAATTTTATCTGGCTTAAGCTTGCAATAATTATGTGCTAATGCAGTAAGGTTAACCTTCGTTGCTATTTCTTCTGAATTTGATATAGGTTTCAGTTTACTAAGCTGTTTGTAGAACTTTTCAAAACCCAAGAAAACTGATTCTTTGTCAGGTTTTCTTGTCGGTAGGGAGAAATTAAGGCCTAAACTCAAGGCAAAACTTTCTTCTTTAGATAATTCTCTTTTAGATAAATTAAATACGCTACACATGGCAAGTTTTCCATATTTTAAAGCTATCAGTTTTTGTAGTTTGTTTTGGTTTTGTAAATACATAACACCAAGTTTTAAAACGATATCAAAAACTGTCATTTCACTAAAATATTGCATTTATTACTAACAAAACATCCAAACTCAGTAACTACAATCAAGTTTGTTTAAATTTATGTATTTTATTTAATTTAATTATCTGACTAAAACTAAAACTTTTTTGTAATAGTTGCAGTTAAGTTACTAAAACATATTTAGTTTTGACAAACAAAATATTTTTCTGTCGTTTCATTTTCATTTAAAAACAAGTATTATAAATAAATAGTTTTTATTTCTAAAATAAAGTCATGTTTTGTTTTTGGTTTTACAATAAGTAGTATTGTACATGCGTGTTTTTAAAATTATTAAACCAAAGTTTAAATATGTTGAATAATAACTAAACAGCTAAATGAGCTATAACGTAATATGGCACTAAATCTTAGATACAAAATAACCAGAGCCAATTGGATCATAAAAAATAAAACAAAATGTTAAAATGTACACTTTTTTGTAATATATTGTTTCAAATTATCACTCAATGGGAATTATCTTTTAGTGGTGTAAAAACTTTATACGTTGTTGATTACTTAGCAGTGATAAGTCTCTCTGCTTACTAACTATTTTTACTAACTCAAAGTTTAAAATACTTTTATATATGGAAAGTAGTCCAGAACATTGATTGGAACTTTGTGATGCAACTTTTACACAATGTTGACTTTCTGAAACATAGTTACACTACTTTAAAATCTAAAAAATTAAAAAAGAATACAGCATTAAGAAAAAGGGGAATAATAACTGTAAATTATAATTAAAGGGTAGTAAAATATCATGATAATAGCTAAATTTTTCTACAGGATTTCTAACAAATAAATTTCTTTTATAATTGTAAAAATTACTTGTTGTTGAATTAAGTTGAAAAATCCTATTGCGTTTAGATTAGTAGTTAAATAATAAAATAACTTTCTGTTACTTTAAAAGCTATATATGTTTATCAAAGACTTTTCTCTCTCTACTTGCTACAAATTTAATTCAACAACTAAAGGGTTGAAAAAATTCCATTTAAACAAGCAATACAGAGAACTTGATTTCGATTGCAATTTTTAAATGTAATTCATATACAATGTTTACTTTCTAATCCACAGATGTACGATATTTAAAAAAAAGTAAAATTTAAAATAGTAAAAAAGAAGCTGATAAAAAAATTAACTAAATAGTCTACTTTTATAAATGTAGAAGTAAACTTATTTGCCTAATAATATAAAGAATTAAAATAAAAACAGGACTTGAAACAATAAAAATCGAATGAAATTAATTTTTATATTAGTTTTTAATTCAGTGCACTAAAACTAAACTTCTACCTAAAAAGCTAGACTACAATTTCAAAACCTTATAATTTTTTTTATAAATTCTACAACAAAAAAATACTACCAAACTTATACATATTTAAACTAAGAAATATAGTTTCATGCATAATGCTAATATAATCGTTTATAATTTATTTATTTAACAACAGTTTTATGCTAAATTAAGCAAAGCTAATTGGAAACAGACTACTTTTCAAATATTTATCAGCAAGTATTCATTCAAGCATGAAGTCTACCTTCCTTTCTATCTAAGTTTTCATGCTTGAATAATTCTATATTTTAGTGACGTCACGTTTAGTTAGCAGCAAAATCTTGTTTTAACTTAAAAGTATGAAAAAACAAGGACTTTTCATTATTAAAGTTTTCAAGGATATAAAATCATATTTGTAGCAAGGTGTAAACCCTGCAGAATTTTAAGTTGTAATCAGTTTTAATTTTGAGTTTTGATTAAATCAATGTTTAGTTCAAGTAGTTCAAGTTTTAGTTTTAATCATTTAAAGTTTTAGTCAGTTTTAATTTAAATCGATATAAAAGTTCTAATAATATTTCTGATGAAACTTATATTCAAGCAGCTAGATGTTATACAAACTAAAACTTTTTTAAAAACTTATGTTAAAAGAAAATTGCTCAATTAGTTTAGTCTAAGGGTCTGGTGTACAAAAGAACTTTTTGTTATTGATTCGTTCAACACAAGAACTTCTACATAAGTACAACAAGTAGTTTAAAATTAAAGGTTTATTTATCATTTCACTAGATCATCAGAAAAATTTTCTTAAAATGTATAAAACAACAAAGCTTTTTATTTAAATAACTATACCTTAACATCTTTATTAAAGTTTATATTTATCATATTTTCTAGTTTTATAATTTTAATTTTATTTTTAATTCAACTTAAAAAGTGTATAATTGTTTATTGAACGATAAAGAAAATTGCTCAAAAAGTTTGGTCTGAGGATCTTGTGTACAAAAGAACATTTTTGTTATTGATTCGTTCATCACAAGAACTTCTACGTAAGTAGACAAGTAGTTTTGAAATTATTAGAAAAAAATCATTTCACTAGAATATTAAGAAAATATTCTTAAAATTTATAAAACTACAAAACATTTTTATCTAAACAACTATACCTTAAAACGTTTATTAAAAGCTTATTTATCATATTTTTACTTTTTTAAATTTAATCTAGTTTCTTACTACAATTTTCATTATTATTTAGACATTACTATAACATTAACAAAACTAATTTGAAATTAATACATGTTTAAATTTATTTAACAATCCTAGAACTTTTTTTAATTAAAAACATTAACCTATTTTTGTTTAATGGTTTACAGAAACAAAATAGATATAATTTGTATAAATTCTTAACGCATAATAAATCATTAAACAACTAAAATAGTTATATAAAGTTTTAAGAGTAACATAAATTGAGTACGGCTTAAAAATAAGTAAAAAATAAAAAGTATAAAAAAACTTTTTATAAAACACAGGTTTAAAAATTATCCGTGAAACTTTTTTTTTTTTTCTTAAAAGCTTTAATACTTCTATATTTTAATGACATCACGATTAGTTAGTAGCAAAATATACTTTCACTTAAAAGTATTTAAAATAAAATGATTTTGTTATTGATCAACTCCATCCAGCAAATATGTGAACAGCATTTTGAAGCAAGGTGTAAACCCTGCAAAATATATTTTCTTATCTTAAGACATGTTCGATAATCGTTGAAACTTTAACTTGTGCCCTCAATTTTACTTCATAACTTAGCGCAGAGGCCGGCAGCAGAGTTAGTAAAACGCTAATAGTTGTCATGCCTATTAACCACTAAAACGTATAAATTTTTGTAAGTTTTTTGTGAAACAACTTCACACATCATTGTATTACATATTACTACTTTTTATCAAGCCAGGTTGGCTGATTGTTGATAGACAAAATTTTTAAAATAAAAGTTTAATGGTTGTATTTTAAGGTTTAAATACAACGTAACGTTTTTTTTTTTGCTTCACGGAAGTTTTTCAAAACCAGTTCACGTTTTTTAAGCATTATTAACTTCTTTTAAATACATATTTAAGTGTTTTAACATATCAAGTAAGTTTTTATAACTGAATAAAAACAAAGTTTCTGCTCAAGCTTTTATTTCAAATTTATAAGTTTATTAAATCAATCACTAAAGCACTATCGTTTCCTTGTAATATACGTTTAAGTTTTAGATTCAATCAACTGTATTAGTTATTATGATTTTAATTAACAAACTTATACTATACCTAAAAGTTATACACAACTTATTTTCTTAAAAGAACTTTTAAAATAAATAACACAAAGTTTTTAAATAAGTCTTCTAACATCTTACATTTAATTAGTATAAACATAATAATGCTTAAATATTAATCACAAAACATTTTACCTCAATAACTACCATGAAATTTATTTATTTATGGTTTTTAATTCAACTTAATTATCTGAATAAAAGTAAAACGTTTTTATTTATTTATCGCGGTTAAGTGAGTAAAACTAAACTTGACTAGTTTTGACCAAAAAGAAAAACTTTTTTATTACATTTTCATTGAGTAAAAAGTTTAATAATAATTATTTTTAGTTATAAATTCAATAAATAAGTAGTTTAAAAATCAAATCATTTTAAAAGACTTTTAATAACAATAAGTGTTTCAAATAATATCATAAATTTATTCAAACTTTGCTTATGTTGGTTTAAGTTTTTCCGTAGTTGCTTTAAATAAGGTATCATTTTTAGTCAGCTGGTAAGATGTGAAAAACTTAGGCTGTCGGAATCCGGAGCATTTCACGTTTCATTTAATTACTCAATTCACTCCTACAAATACCAACTAAATGCGAATATTTTTACTATTATATTTAATATCAAAAGTTTCAGAATTTGTTTGGCGAAGGTTTTAAACTTCAATCTTCTAACAATTAAAAATATTACGTTAAGGTAGAGATAACTTCTACTAGCCTAGAAAATACTGTTAAAATGACAGTTAATTTTTTTAGTAAAAAATAAACCGTCAAATTTCTATTTTCTAATTAACTCTTAATGATTGGTTGCTTTTTATGTTTAGTGAAGACACGTTCAATTTGCAGAAAAATATTTCTAAGTAAATAAAAATATTTAAAATCATATTTAATTTTGCATCTGTCCGAGTCGTACTCATTGAATTTTATTTGGAGGAAACCCTGCAAAAAGTTCTTATTAAGTTTTCTTCAAACGTTTTGGTTAAGGTCCTGACCAAGGTTTTCATATAAAAAAATAAAGTGTTATATTTTATTATTAAATTATATTCAGAATTAACACCGTGATTTTATTTATTCATCTTTCAACAATAGTTTTTTTTCATTATTTTTAGAAAGTAAACCATTTTATATGTTTAAACCAGGGTTTCCCAAACTCATTTACTAAATCGCCCCCTTTTCAGTAATTTGAAAAAAATCGCCCCCCCCCCTTGATTTCACAAAGTAGTTTTTCTTTTGAGTACAAACTTTTGAGCCAAAAAAAGTTGTGTTCGAAATGTAATTTAGTCTGGTACTTCTTATGCACGCACTTTTGTGTTCAAAGCAGTTTACAGGGCTTGAGAAAATAATTTACAGTTATTTTGGTTAGAAGCCCAGTAAAGTGTATTAAAATACTTAATTATTAAAAAGCCTTGTGTTATCTGTTATCAATCCTGTTTAAATATGAACTGTTTTGAAATTAATGAAACTTTTAGGTCAGGGGTGGACAATTTTTTTAGTCAGCAATTCATATTTACTAAAAAAAAATTTCTAGTTTCAACTCGTTAAAAAATGTAATTGCGGGCTGCATGATTTTAAAAAAATAACAAATAAGAAAATTAATAAACTCCAGCAAAATTGTAATTAACTCATGTACTATTATTGTGATCTAGGAAATAATATTGTGAACTGAAAACGAAATGAAAGCGTATTTCAAAATATTAAGTATCAAAAAACTAAATTTTATTTATTATGCACAAGTAGTTTTCAATTTACTTAGCGGGTCGAAATTCGACCGGATCTGCGACTGGATCTGAGCCTTACGTTACCCATCTGAAATCTTAACTTAAACGTGACAATATAATAATATCTCATATAACAATTTTTGGACATTTAGAAGTTAATACTAAGTAACTTATTTAAGCCGCACAAAATACTTGGATTATTTTATAAATAGGCATATTCTAAAATAACTATACCAGAGATTAAAAAACTAAAAAAATGAACAGTTATTATACACATAATAAAATAAAATTAAAAATTTATTTCTGATCTAGTTTGAGGAAGTTTGACCGACTGGTTGATTTTCTCACATGAAAAGTGGTTTCATCAACAGCTTCAGTTAATGCAGTAAATTTATTAATTTTAATACTAAGATATATTGTAAGCAAGTTTAGTTGTAAAATTAAAATTTAATTTTAAACTTTTTAAACTATTTGTTTCGTAGTAGAATACCATGAAATAGTACTTGACTTGGAATAATCTTTAGGGAACTAAACCTTAATTCTATAACCTTTTTTTTCTTTATTTAAACTAAAAAGAAAATCTAATGTTTTACACTTAACTCTGTGAACAGAAAGTAATCATTTAAAAAAAACTTTTGACTAGGTTAAAATTT
Source organism: Thalia democratica (assembly GCF_965202585.1). Classification (NCBI taxonomy): domain Eukaryota; kingdom Metazoa; phylum Chordata; class Thaliacea; order Salpida; family Salpidae; genus Thalia; species Thalia democratica. The sequence goes on from NW_028139255.1 coordinate 111,703, forward strand.
TTGTTTTGTAACTGTAGCAGTCTTTTTGATGGCTTATTTAATTCTGTTTAAAAAGATTTTTTTCTAGCTATTAGCCCATAATAATTTAACAGAGGAAAATAGTGAAAAACTAAAAGCTAGTGTTGAAGTATTAAAATAAACTAAGTATATTCTAATTGCTAATATAATTAAATTAAGAAAAAACAAAAAACAGTTGTACTAATAGTCTAAAACTCCTTATATAATAATGATTTTTTTAACAATAATAAATCAAGTTAGAAAATAAAATTGAGTTTAAGAAACTTTTAAATGAAAGAGTAGGAGTCATTTAAAATAGAGACTTCAAATTTATACTCTTTTAAAACCAAAAAATTCATTTTAGAATTTAAAACTTTAATGGTTATCAAAATTTTACAATCAGATAATAGTTTATATAGTTATATAAGTTATATACGGATTAAACAAGTAATAACAAAAACCTGTCAAATAAAGGTCTTTCAAACAAATATTTTAATTTTATCACTATGCTATAAAAACTTTAATGTAAAACAACGAATATGAACTACAAAATTAACCAGGTCAAAATAAAACTATTAATAACTTTAAAACATAAACCATTTAATAAACATAGTAGACTTCCGCTTAAGTTCGCACTTTGAAAAAAATTAAAAAGAACAATTTAAATTTAAAAATTTATTACCATATTTTTTTTACAAAATGACAAATTTCAATATGTTATATGCAATAATGTTATGAATTAACATGAAATCCACTAAAACATAAAACAAATTTTCATTAAAATAAATCAGATCTATATAAGCTAACAAATACTATTTACATTTTGTTTTATTATATTTGGTTAGTAAATTTTAGTTATATATAAGAAAATATAAATTTGCCCTTTTTATTTGGGTAAAAAGTGCGAACTCAAGAGGAAGTCCACCGTAATTAATAATCATTAGGCATTATGCAAACCTGTTGTAGAATAAATAGCTTAAAAAAGTTGTTATTATAAAAAGACTACTTAAATACAATACAAACCAGGTTAAATAAGAAGTTTTCAAAAGATCAAATCAAATTAAAAACTTTCATAAAATAATGTCTGCTACTGAAGTCTAATATAATGTGAAGGATGAGGTTCATGACTGCTTGCAAGTTTTTCTAATCTGATTCTTAATCAGTAAAATAGAGCCTTAAGTCATCTCCTTTATAAATATCTAGATTAGATCTTTTGCTCAAGATGTTGATAACTGAACTGAAAGCTTTCTCAACAACATAGGAAAAGCTTTAAACAACAATCTAAATTCCTCTTAAATGATTGGATACTTTTGCCTTAGTTTTTGTTGAGTCCAAAAGCTTTCATATCGTTCTTTGGAAGAATTTACTTTAAGTTTAAGGTCAGTTTGTAAGTCTGAGAAGGTCTCCTGTATGTCGTTTGTTTCAAAAGTATCTGCCTCGAAGGGATCCATATTTTTATCTATATGATAGCTTTTTGGTGTCAAATCTAAATGTTACTACTTAATAGTTAAAATCGTTAAAAATTCCAGGTTTTTTTTTTGCCGAACTTGTCAAGTTCCAGGTTTTTCCAGGTTTCTGGGTAAATTGGCAACCCTGTATAGTTTTATTTCTTAGTCTAACTTGGTGAATTTTCAAAAAACAACTGGAAATATCATGTGGTGATAGTTAATAAAATATAACATAGATTTTTACAAACCATTTATGATCCCAAATCACATATATATCAGGTATAAAATAGTGAGAGGGATTTCAATCATCTATGATATATGTAATTGTTAAACAAGGAAATATATGAATGAAAATATAGTATTTACTTGAAAGTAGGAGTCATAACCACTTCATTTTTTTCTATCTTTTACATAAATAAAATAAACTTTTGTTTAAGTTTTACCTCAGGGTCAAATAATCAATAGCAAGCTAAAATTAGTAAAATGGCAAGAAAAAAAGTAAAAATCTCATGACAGCCCAAAATTTTAAAATCGCCCCTTTTCGCCCCCTTACTAGTTATCGCCCACCCTTTCGCCCCCTTACTAATTATCGCCCCCAAATTACTAAATCGCCCCCAGGGGGGCGATATCGCCCACTTTGGGAAACCCTGGTTTAAACACTACTTGTATAGTTAATCTTAAACTTACCCTTCGCAGGCTGTAACTTATTTATGTATGCAGTTTGCGTACCCCTGATTTAAGCTATTTTGTTATGATATTGTTTTATAACACTTTTATTCAGAAAAATAATATAAATAAGCCACTAAAACGAACTTAAAAACTAACTTGCTTTATTTTTGGTTTTAGAATAATTAGTATTGCGTGTTTTTGACACAAAGTCAAAACAAAAAACAAATGCCTTTTTTTTCTAAACTGCGTTAGTTTATCTGGTAAATTTTTTAACTATAAAACAAAGTATGTTGATTTTATGATTTCTTGGTATCTAATTCTCTCAAGCTGCTACAAATTAACAAACCATAGTTTTAAAATATTCTATCCACTGAAAGTGATCTAGAGCTTATTTTGAAAGCAACTTTCTAATCTAACTTATTAACTATAGTTGACTTTCTGAAACAAAGTTATACAAATTAAAAGAAGAAAAAGGTAAAAAGAAAAAGAAAATAATTTGAATTACTACCTGTAGACTATATTTACAAACTTTTCATAGTTCTAACATTAAATTTATTTGTATGATTGAAATTTATATTGATAAATGTAACATAAGTTTGTAAAGAAAAACAAAGAAAGGGGTTAAACTTGATAGATTTTAAAAGAAATGTTTGATACTTTATATTTGTTTAAATGAAATGTATTAAGTCATCTGATCTATCAATGAATAAAAATTAAAGTTACGTACTTTATATAAAAAGTAGCTATTAGTCATTGGATTTGAAGTTTTTAAACAGTTGAGCTTGTTTATGATTGATTGTCAAATTTCAGCTGAAAAATAGAGAAATAAGTTTTTTTAGTCCCTAAATTTTGAATTTATATAAGTTTTATGAAAATATTATTATTTTTTATGTTAAGTTATTTTGAAAACAATATTTTATAAAAAAGTTGAAATTATTGTTTTTATAACTAAAGCAAGCCAAGTTAGTAGAATTAAAAGCGTATTTTTTACAGTATGATTCAAACATCAATTATAAGTTTTGTTTGTGGTTAATATGAATTTAAAATAATTGTTTGTAATATCTGAAAATGTAAAACTGTTGTATAAAATTTTGATTAAAGTTTATAAATTTAACCTAAAAACATTTTGTTTTGTGTAAAATTTTAATAAGACAGTAAGATGTCTATATTTTCTACTTAACTAAGAATCACTAGGTAAATTATTTTTTTAGCATCCAATCAATCATTAAGTTTAAGTCCAAACTTTTCTTAAAGAGCTAACATTAGATACCATCAGTAAAAGTTATAAGTCAGTGTGTTGGATTACTTTCTTATTCTTGTATGTTTTGATTTTTAGTTTGTATTTCTAGTTTTTTTAATTAGTTTTAATAGTTCTAGTTTCAAGATAAAATAATAAGCAATAACAACCATTTGAGATATTTTAAAATACAAGTTAGCCCCTAGTATAAACAATATGTTTTTTTTCTTATATGAAAATTTTAATTGTTTTTGGAGGTTAAATCAATTAAGTTCAGTTTTAAATACAGTTTCATAGGGATCAATAATTCATTGTCTATTTTCTCAATATTTTTTCAAATAAGTACATCCTTACTATAACTATTTTAAGTCAGGAAAATCAGAGCATTTTTTGCATTTTTACAAATAAATAAGTTAAAAAAACATTTAAAAATAGTCAAAAATTTAATGAACAAAATAACTAAATTTTTCTATGTTTTACAAAATTGTAAAGTTAATTTTTTTTAAAAACTATGAACATCAATATAAGTTTTTAAAACATATAACAATTAAACTTAACAAAGAAAAAGATCTAATGTAATTTTCACATCATTTTTTGTTTTACAATAAAACTTATAATTTTAAAAACATATACTAAAAAACTGGAAGATAGATTTTTTATCTAAGACTCAAATATGAATTTTAAGGCATAGAGGAGTAAAATAAAATTTTTTATACAAAAATTAACATTTGCTCCTATTTGAAAGCCTTGTTAAATATAAGATCTTTTTTGTAGAACTTAAAAGTTGAATTAGCGTTGAGTTTTAACAAGTTTTATACAAAATATCCATTAGAACCCTATAAAATCAAAAGTTTCAAAGACTAATTTCCTCTAAAATTTATAAAGTTTCACTAAAAATCTTTTTTTACTTTTGAAGCTATTGACCTCAAATTTTATAGGAAACATTTCTGGCATCATAAGAAAAATCACATTGTACAACTAAAAAAACACCAATGTTTTTAAATCAATATTCAAAATTTCAAACAGTTATACAGCAGGATTGTTTATATATAACTTAAGATTGAACTGAGAATTTTTTGAAAATATTGCTAAAAAACTGTAAAAGATATATTTTTAATGAAATAATTTTTATATGCATATTTTTATTAACCCTTCCGTATGGATCCTATAATTCTCAGACTTTGTCAATATCTCAAAAACTAATTTACAATATAAGAAATGGAAAAAAGCAACTGCTTGCTAAATAAAAAAAATCTTTAAAATAAGATCAACATATGAAATTCAATACCTTTCTATTCTCTTAATTGTAGATATATTATTATCATTTTTCAAACATAAAATTTATTAAGGGCGCAGGAAGATATGGAACTATTTTTATATATATATAGTGACATAGTCTTTTTTTGCGCTTTTAGTTTTTGCCTCCCATAAGGAACCTATTTTAGCCTATTTTGACTTACTATATCTTAAAAATTGCTTTGAGTTTTTAAAATCTGATAAAATCGTCTTTTAGCTTAGTTTAAACTCTATAAAATAAGATTGAATTGTGAAAAAGTGATAACCCCCATATGCCCTTAACAGTTTATCAGTTATTATTTATAAAAAAGACAAAGCAAGAGTATATAAAAATTTTTGTACACATTAAAAGTCTCGTTGAACATAAAAGCCTTTATAACAAAAAACATCAATTTACAAAGCATTTTGTTAAGTAAATTATTTCAAAGACACAAGATTTTATTTTTTATATAGTTTCTTCCCTTGACAAAGATAACTCCTTCAAATTCTTTCATTTCATCCTTTATGTCATTTTCTTTATCCTGTTTGCCCTTGCGAGTTACCATTTTAACTTAGGTTGTTTTTTTTTATTAAACAGCTCTTTGTTATATCTATTTATTATTGATTTTCTCAGCATTTCGATACAAGTACTAAAGATTTATCTTCTTCTTTGTTTTTTAATTAATTTACCCATAAGTTTTATGAAGTATTTTTTCAGTTTTTATTTTTCTTAACTCAGTAAATACTATTTACAACAATTTTCAAAAAAAAAAATCTATTACAATATCACTAAAAATGTTTTATTTCAATAAAAAACTCTTAAAGAATATTTATTATTTGTCGAAAGTTGAACTTAAATTAGAAAATAATTACAAGAAACTTTAGAAGAAGATTCTTTTTAAATGAAGCTATTTTTTGCGTTTTTAACTTAATCATTCCATTAGGAAAATTACGTTTATTTACAGTTATTTAGTTTTTTTCACTAAATCGTAATAATCTTTTATTTTCAAACTAGAAAGAGCAGTAGATTTAGGCAGTAATTTAGAGCACAAAAGGGTCCGATTGTTTACATATTGTTATAGAACTTGGTTGTTTTTATAAAATCTGTCAGAAAATAAAATAAAATTAATAATATTTCTAAAGAATATTATTTTCATTCAATAACTAAAACATTTTATCATTTTTTTATTTTAGGTTTGCAAAGACTCCACCCGGGAAACATTCTCCTCTGTAAGCGTTATAAAACTACTACGGTTTCTAGTTGAATTACAATACAGCAACTTTTCTTTTGAGTACGAACTTCTTAGGTACGAAGTGCCTGATAAGTATTTACTTTAGTTAAAGAGAAAAATTACTGTATTATATCAATGTTAAACTTAAAATGCATATGTTTCATTTTTTGTTTTTTAAGGCTATTTCAAAATTTGCTATATAAATTTCTACTTATTTTACCACAATTAAAACTACTTATATGACTTTTTTAATACAGCATGATTTTTTAGAATCGAGCACAATACTTATTTTGAACAAAAAACTAGACACAAACTTACATGTAAAAATGTTAGTCAAATTACTAACTCTTATTTCACTGAAAAAAAAAATATTTAATAATTATTTTGAATAAAATTACAAAAATTATTATTAATGTATAATAAATATTTAAAAAGTAACTGACTTTAAAACTTGTTAACTTATATGTTTTTAGATATAGATAATTTTTCAAGTTGTTTTTTACTTAGAATGTTGGAAAATTAAATTCTAAAGAAATAAAACTTTCATAAACGAACATCTTGATCAAACTATTTCTAAAAATATTTCAACTTTTTAGCGTGTTTTGAGTTGATCGGACTTAAGTACTTTTTAAGTTACAATTTATACCATTTTGCAGCTTGTTATATAAAATAAATAATATATGAACGGTACATCATCTCAAAATAAAACCTTGTTAAACCTAAAACCTAAAGATTTTTCAAAGAAAGGAGATTTTTTAAAGAAATTACAAGATCTTGACGTAATTATGAACTGTAATTTTGTGAATAAATGCAGAAGAAAATACATAAATAAGACTGAAAATAAAGACTTGATATTTATAGATGGTGGTTATATGGAAGGTAAGTGTTTTTCAATATTTTGCTTTACGCACAATAGGTCGAAAAATTAAAAAAAAAATTTAACTATTTTTAAAACAACATGTTTTTCAACTTAGGGGATAAACAGCAAGGATACTGATATAAATACTTGAAAAGGTGTTATGTAGCAGTGTTTCAAACTTTCTGTACTATTTAGCAAAACCGTCTTTAATATTATTAAAAAAGTTTGATAAACAAATATGACTGTAAAATAACGAAGTATATATTAATACAAGTATTTCATACAAACGTAAAAAAAAATACTTATTTTGTTAAGATTTTACTTACAAGTAATAAGTATTTTTCTTTAACAATTTGTATTTATAACAATGTTTAAAATTTATTACTATTTAAAACAAAATAGGCTTATTTTACAATGCACTAATCTAAAGGATTATTAAAAAATATATAACAATAAGTAATCAAGAGACAGTTAGAAATCAAAACTTGAGTATATTAGTCGATTAAACTGAATTTTAAGAAGTTAAACTAATTTACGTCTTAAAGAAAAAAATCACAAATTGATGCCTGCAATTTTTATCAAATTCAGATCTTATTAATTTCAGTGTACAATGCTATTGAGTCTTTGAATGTACCTAAGTTTTTTGATAACCTGATTAACTTATATTATAGTATAATTTTTTTATTAACTTTTACCGGATAAATAAAGGAACCGACAAAAATACCTTAGAATTTAACATATAAAAGCAAACAGTATGTACTAAAGTAGAGAACAAAAAATCCATGGGTAATTCTTAAATTTTTTAATCTAAAAAAATGCTTGTACAAACAAAAATCATAATCTGATGAAGCTGCCTTAAATAAATTTGACGTCAATAGAAATTTTTACTTTCAGACGTAAAATAGTTTAACCTTTTAAAATGCAATTCTATCAACTAAATTACTCAAGCTTTGATTCCTGAGTGGCTCTTAGAAAATTGTTCGTT